>NC_057812.1:491365070-491372514 GCF_018294505.1 Triticum aestivum | reverse complement strand
GCCGGAGCCGGACGCCGCCGCCTCGCCGACCCGCCGCCCGAGGTCCTCCTCGCTTCGAAATCCGTGCCACTGTTTTTTTCGAAAAACCATCGGTTTTTCATCGGTTTTTTTAGTTTCGGTTTTTTTAAATAGGTCAGTTTTCTGATTTATTTAATTAGCGAGCGTTCGTTCGTTCGTTCGTTCTAGTGAACGTTCATCGTTTTTCTTTTTCTCGGATTAAATCCGCGATTTTTCTGATCGCGATTTCTGATCCGGTTTTCGTTTTAGTATAACTTTTCGCTCATTTATCGGAATCAGGCGATTCAAGCGCCTGGAGTTTCGTCTCAAAACCCTCTATCTGTTTAACCAACTTAAACCAGTTTTTGCTACTATAAAATTTGACTTAGATCCAGATTAGTAGAATGAAGTTGTTTTCTTTCGCCGTTTGACTTTCGTTGCTTCGTTTGATTTGATTCTTTTTGCAAACCGGAGTTCTTAATTTGAACTTTCTGGTTAGATCCCTTATTCGAGTTTTACCCGTGCATTAGATGAGTACTTATTGTATGCTTGTTTGTTTGTCTGCGATAGAATACCCGGAGTGCGCTGCCTGTTACTTCGAATCTCTAGGTTTCGCGGATCATCAGCAAGGCAAGTAACACTTTGATCATACCTTTTCTACTACCCAGTTTTATTGCATTAGATCAATCGTCACACATTGCATGATTAGGACCTAATTAAATTGTGGGATGGGAAGTAGTTGAGGTAGTACCTATTACCTGTTTTATTATCAAACCTTCGGGAGTTACTTCTACGTTTGCCATTACGCTATGCTATGCTAGTAGATGTGGATTGGGTGAGTGATATCCATGACAGATGTGAGTTTGTTAATTAATGGTTTAACTAAGGTGGCTACTTAAACACACATCTGGGTGGATTGAGGCACCTGGGTTTTCCAGGATTGCCTGTTTCTTTTGGACAGCCACCCAGGCTCAAAGGGATCATGAGATTATTCATACTAGAAACTTCCGTGTGCAGCCACAAGCCATTATGGGCTCTGGCATAGTTCATTAAGTCGTGCGAACTCTTACAGGGTAGAGTAGCAGATATAGGGGAAAGTAGGTGTAACGGTCTATCCATCATAAGGTGCTAGCGCTTCTGAAAGACTATGCCTCGGTCATCCGTCTTCTCAAACACCATGTAGTGCGAGAAACCAAACGGAGGCGATCGAGTCTTGTGGGGAAAAGTGCACGAACCTCTGCAGAGTGTAATAAACTAATCATGGTTAGCCGTGTCCCCGGTTATGGACATCTTGAGTATCTAGTACCTGGATTATCATGTGAATCTCAACATGTTACTCTAAATTAATTTTGTTGTGTTTGGTAATGATGATGTTTAATTGGGATTGAGGATGCTGTCAACCATTCTTAATGTTTAACAACTACCATGATAGTTAAATAAATTTATTCCTTTGTAATAGGAAAAAATTGGCTTTACGCAAAACTGTAACCATAGAGCTTTCCACCAGCCAAATATGCATATAGTATAGTTGTTTTATTCCATTACTCTCTATGTGTTACCTTGCCAGCATATTCCATGTGTTGACCCGTTTCGGGCTGCAATGTTAATGTTGCAGACTTTTCAGACAACGATTAAGGAGTTTTAGGTCGTGGTTCTATACTCAGTGATGCCGTTGGAGTTGATGGACTCACTTATCTTCCAAGTCTTCCGCTGTTATCGTTATTAGATGGCCTTAAGCCATATTTATTGTAATAAGTTCTCTATTGAGACACTCGATGTAATAAGTGTGTGATTGCTACTCCATTATAAGTCCTCCGAGTACTGTGTGGTGTCAGCATTACTGATCCAGGGATGACACCAGAGCACAGAGATCAGACTGTTTGAGGTCTGGTCGCTACACGCGAGGAGCTGCGAGCGTTGAATGTCTCCGGGAGCGCGAAGGCGAGGTGGACACGGACTGCTGCTGCTGCGGCTTGCAGTTTGTCGGGCAAGGAGATCGAGGAATGGAGCGAGATGGTTGGTCGGACATGGAAAACAGAGAAGAGACAATGCGGTGGCGGCGGCTAGGAGGATCCCTAGGGATTAGGGATTGGTACGAAAATAGACTAGGGGTAGACTATATATATACAGGAAAAGAGGGAAGTTGGATCATCCGATCGAAATCCGACGGACGAGAATAAATAGGCTCGGGAGTCCAAATAAGAAAACAGTGATGTTTTGTAGATGTTTGGGGATGATCCGGACACAACGGTGGCGAGAATCCGGGTCGGGTTCGGGACAACTTTCGGACGCGCGCGCGAGGAGGGCCGCGGGCTGACGAGAGAGGTTAGGTTGGGTCTGGCGGATTGTGAAGAGCGGGTTGGTCTGAGAGAAGAGGGGAGAGATGCAGACCGGCACGGTTTCCGGAGACCGAAAACGTCCGACGAAAAGACCGGCTATACTGCCGCTATAGTTATCCGTTGGGGCGTCAAACGGACTCCAAATGCGATGACACTGGATAGGCGGTCTATCTACACTATAATAAGACCACATGCCTACTTTCATCCCATTCTGAGAACATTTCCCGGCCACTTATAAAATAATATTTCGGATGTGCCGCGGGCGCATGCAAGGGTGTCTGGACTCAGAACGGACAACGAAAGGAACGGGTAGGCTGGGACGGATGCAAGTTTGAAAACATGATGATGCAATGCACATGATGACATGGTGAAATGCAACACGCAGGCAAATGACATGGCAACATCGGTGAATAACTGGAAGACACCTGGCGCATCGGACTCGGGGCATCACAACACTCCACCACTACGAGAGGATCTCGTTCCGAGATCTAGGATGGCACCGGAGGGGAAACGGAAGAGGAAGAGGAGAGGTAAAACTAATTGCTTCTTTGACAAACGCGTGAACCCAAAGAACCTTGAAAAGTTGAACAACTTGAAAGGAAATAATACCACGGAGGTGATCAAAATTGGAAAACACTCCGTTAGAAAAGAGGGACAAGGAAGAACAACTTCGGGCAGCATTCTGATTGAAAAGAAAAAGAATTGAATAAAAACTTGATAAGATGAGAAGATACTAGATGAAATTAACAACACGCTGCCTCCGGAACTATTGAAAGAATGGCACAGGGGGTAAGAAAAGATCTCAGACAACACTCCAGTTGAGAAAGGAGGTAAAACTTGATAAGATGAGAGAACTGGAATGAAAACACGACACTCCGGTTGAATGAATAAGCAAATGAAAGAACATGATCTTTGACAAAACGTGATGAAGGTTTGAAGAGAGCAACATCACAATGCCTCCAGAAGAAGTGAGAGAATGGAATGGAATGAACGGAGGGGAAAAACAAGGTCTTTAGAGAGCACGCTTACAACAAAAACTAGAACGGAGTTGTTGGGTTATCAACAACGAAAAGAACAGGCTTGTTGAGGGCTTATGGAAAACATCTCAAAAACTTGAGGTGAAAACCTGCCACAAACAAAAACAATTGGTTGCTTGAGAGCGACGGAGAGATGAAAACATCTTTCATCGCGAGAATAGGAGGAAACTTGGATCATCGATAAACACCATAAATAGCAACATTCCTTCGGGAAGGTTTTAGGTGAAATATAACCCAAGATAACTCCAATGAAGAGATTGATGGATTTAAGATATCTCATTCTTGACAACATGTGAATCATGAAACATGAACTCATATTATGAAGAATGACATAGCACCACCTCAAATGATACGGTAGAAAGAATTGCACTTTGGGATGCAAGATGAAGATTACTTGAAGTATAGCTCCTCTGAAAAGAATCTAAAAAAACACTTCGCGAAGGAATTAAATCCTTGATGACCCATCATGTAGAGCCTCCATGAAGAACTCCGGTAAACAAAAGAATGATCAAACGAAAGGAAAGGGAAGTTGAAAACACAAAGTGAATCCTTGCAATGATTTAAAAGAATCTCCGTGGTGAAATAATTGAAAAAGGTTGGAACTCCGGGAAAAAGAGAAGATGAAACAATTGAAATCAGGAATTTGATGAGCCTCCAGAATAGGAATTAATCACTTGGATGAAACAAGAATAAGAATTATGCTATGTGTATCCTTCACCAATTGAATTGATGACAAACAATGGATTTGGCATACTACTTATTCTCATAGAAAGGATTAAGATAGATATAGCGTCAACTTGAGAAGGTCTTCAACGAACCACCGGTAGGATTGAAACAATGAATGAATTGATATGATAACAAAGGAAAAGAAATCTTGAATGAACCACCGTAAGAATTGAAAATGAAAGTGGCAAAGACACAAATCACCAGAAAGAATTTGAAAACGAATGACGATACTTGAGGGGATTTGATACATAAGGACGAATAGATCGCGAACTTCTTAGAGAAGATCTGAATGATGCATCGGTAAGATTGGAGAATGATAACTAAAAGATGAGAATGAATAAACCTGAATTGATGGACTCCGGATAATCAAACTGAGAAGACTCTTGAATTGCTCCGGATAGGTGAAAAGAATTCTCACAATCAAAACAATTATGAGAGGATGGCCTTGAACTAGAACCATGAATCTTTGAGAGAATGGATAAGATATGGAGGTAAAACTCTTCTTCGGTCTTCAGATGTTGAGAATGACGACGAGAAACACCACCATGAATTATTTAGATACTCTGGGATGACGAATAGAAAGGTTGAGCCAACGGTGAAAAGAATTTGAAAGATCTTGGAGAAATACCTATGACTGATGATGAATCATTCTTACGTCAAACTTTGAAAAGAATTTAGGATAGCTCCGGGAAAATTAGAAGTGTCAGGTAAGATCCTAGGAAAAGACCTGTGGGTTAGGGCCCACTCAAAAGAAAACACCATTGAAGAGGTTGCTTGAAAAGAGAGATTGCGCCGGTTGAATTAAATGGCTTGAATGAGATAACATCCTCAAAAGAACTTGAGCGAATTGATAATGGAAACTTGAATCTTCTGAGATATCTTCGGCACGCTGGAACAATTGAATAGCGAGAGGTGAATGATAAAGAGGTGCACCGGCATGAGAAAAACATTTGAAACGAGGAAAAAGGATATGATTAACACCAAAGCTTGATTTGAATCCACCGGAGAAGAAAAGAATGATGAATGATGATCTTGAGGCTCTGTTAGAATCTTGCTGAGAATCACCGAATAAAAAACATTGACGGAAAGAACGAAGAAACTTCACATCCATCAGAGGATACTTGATTAGAAATCCGATTCCTCGAAGAAAAAGGGTGGGTGGGCGGGAAAAACAAAGGCAACTTGAGGACAGATGAAACGAACAACGTTGAGAAGAGCTGAAAGGTGGTCTTGTGAATGTTGAAAAGATCGAATCCACTTGAAGAGAAACACACCGGTTGAAAAGAATTGACATGACAATCTCGATGATCAAGAAGGATTAGTATTCACATAGAAATATGAGAACACCGCTTAGGAAAGGTATGGAATCAACACTTGACATTGAAGCAACTCGAATACCACAACAAAACAAAACAAAGGATTGGCTTGCAGAATAAGTCGGAACAAACATATGATAGAGATTTCGTCCTAAGTTTTCGTGGTGGGGCCCACACAGGCTCGATCGTACAACACCATCATGTACAAGGCAGTGCACATGACATACGAAGCGTCCCCGAGTCAGCATAGCCAAGGACTCTTTAAGACACAATGAGACTACTGTAAAACCAACCTTGGATAGGTGGACCACTAGATGTCGAACCCCAATTTCATATCATACATCTGTCGGAAAGATATCCTAAGTGCTACTTGAATTCCCATTTATAAACTCCCAAAACTTTCCGGCTATGCAATCAGGTGTTGGGGATACATGGGAAGCATAATATCTCACTCAAAACTAGCAAATCCTACATCCAGCTGTATCCATCCTTCAACACATAACTAAGAAACCTTCGGAAATCATTTACCTCAACCTTCGAAAGCATCCGTTATACGAGTTATGGCAATACTCCCGAACTCCCGCCCCAGTACTCGGTGGCGTCGAGGTTATCTCACCAACAACTGCATAAAAGAGATATTCGATGTCGGCGAAACTCAGGTATACCAGAACTGCAACGATAAAATTGTGACGACAACACCTCGGAGCTCAACTCCCCAGGACACTGCCACAACCCCTAGATGTTAGGAGGCACCAAGAACAATGTTCTCATCACAAAACCATCGGAACGATTCCAAGATACCAGGATGCCTCACCAGAGCGACGAAGGGACTGAGGAGTAAAAAGAATCCTACTCTCCGATATATATAATCCTAAATGACTCAAAACATTTTTCTAGACTCAACAATGACAGCGATTCGATCAAGCAGGGGGCTCCTAAGTCGGGGAAGGCTCTGATACCAACTTGTAACGCTCACGATGCAGCTATACCTCCCACGTGTCGAAGCACGACTTAGAGGCATAACCGCATTGTAAGCAATGTCGCAAGTGAGGTAATCTTCACACAACCCATGTAATACATAAGGGAAAAAGATACATAGTTGGATTACAATCGCCACTTAAACAATACATGAATAAAGCATTACATCAACTAGTTACACACAAGGTCCGACTACAGAACCCAAAATAAAAGAAGACTACCCCAAATGCTACACAGATCCCCGATCATCCCAACTGGGCTCCACTACTGATCGACTGAAACGAAACAACACAATGGACAAGATCTTCATCGAGCTCCTCCTTGAGCTCGGTTGCGTCACCTGCACGATATCATCGGCACCTGCAAACTGGTTTTGGAAGTATCTGTGAGTCACCGGGACTCAGCAATCTCACACCCTCGCGATCAAGACTATTTAAGCTTATAGGAAGGGTAAAAGTATGAGCTGGAGCTGCACCAAGCGACTAGCATATTTGGTGGCTAACATACGCAAATGAGAGCGAGAAGAGAAGGAAAAAGCACGGTCGAACAACTATGATCAAGAAGTGATCCTAGAACAACCTACGTCAAGCATAACTCCAACACCGTGTTCACTTCCCGGACTCCGCCGAGAAGAGACCATCACGGTTACACACACGGTTGGTGCATTTTAATTTAAGATAAGTTTCAGGTTTTCTACAACCGGACATTAACAAATTCCCATCTTCCCATAACCACGGGCACGGCTTTCAAAAGTTCAAATCCCTGCAGGGGTGTCCCAACTTAGCCCATCACAAGCTCTCACGGTCAACGAAGGATGTTCCTTCTCCCAGGAAGACCCGATCAGGCTCGGAATCCCGGTTACAAGACATTTCGACGATGGTAAAACAAGACCAGCAAAAGCCACCCAGATGTGCCGACAAATCCCGATAGGAGCTGCACATATCTCGTTCTCAGGGCACACCGAATGAGACTAGCTACGAGTAAAACCAGCCCTCTAGTTTCCCCGAGGTGGCCCCGCAGGCAGCTCAGTTTGGACCAACACTCAGAGGAG
>NC_057812.1:491112666-491364848 GCF_018294505.1 Triticum aestivum | reverse complement strand
ATAAAGATGACCCTTGGGCAGGCCTACCCAAGGGAAAGAAAAGGCTAGGTGGAAAATGGTAAAACCAATGTTGGGTCATGCTGGAGGAGTTTTATTCAAGGCGAACTGTCAAGGGGTTCCCATTATAACCCAACCATGTAAGGAACGAAAAATCCGGGAACATAACACCGATATGATGGAAACTAGGGTGGCAAGAGTGGAACAAAACACCAGGCATAAGGCCGAGCCTTCCACCCTTTACCAAGTATATTGATGCATTAATAAAATAAGAGATATTGTGATATCCCAACAAAATAACCATGATCCAACAAGGAACAAACTCCAATCTTCACCTGCAATTAACAACGCTATAAGAGGGGCTGAGCAGAGCGGTAACATAGCCAAACAACGGTTTGCTAGGACAAGGTGGGTTAGAGGCTTGGCTTAACAATATGGGAGGCATGATAAGCAAGTGGTAGGTATCGCAACATAGGCATAGAAAAAGAGCGAGCATCTAGCAAGCAAATATAGAAGTGATTTCGAGGGTATGGTCATCTTGCCTGAAATCCCGCAAGGAAGAAGAACGAGTCCATGAAGAAGATAAACGGACGTAGTCGAACGAATCCTCACAACATGACGTTATCGGAACCAACCCGAAGAAGCAACACCGGAAAGAAGCAAACAAACATGGTAAACAACCATCACATAATCATGGCATGATGCACAATCAAGTATGATGCATGTCCGGTAGCATGGCATGGAAAAGTGCACAAGCAACCCAACCAATAAAGTGGAGCTCAATATGTAATGAGTTCCATATTGACGAAACACCACAACAAGTTATTTAGTTGGATCTCGTTTATGAACTCAACAATATTAAATGTTGGCTAGCATGGCAAGGGGTGAAGCAAAATAAAACTACCTATCTAGTCAAGTTTAAATGAGGCCGGAGACAACGAACAACAATTCTAGAAAATCCTCATATGCATATATTAGGTTTGGTACTGTTCTGCCCTAAACCATATTTTATAGTTGTTAAACATGCAAAGTGATGCCACCATGTTAAACTAGGCATTTTTCTACCCCAAATGCATATAAAGTTTATTTAAAACCGAGCTACGGTTATTAAGTTATGAAATAAATCATTTTAGCATGGCATAGGAGCAAATTTAATCAAACAACATTTTAAACATTTTAAACATAGATGAAAATTGAATATTATTAAACTAGACAAAATTCTAAGCAACTTTCATATATAATTTATTTAGATCCGATGCACGGTTGTGAAGTTATTAGATGCATGAAGTTTGAGGGCTTTTCTGCAATTATGTTTTAACTGGATAAATAGATTAATCACTCCTCGGGAAAAAAAACATGAGTCAGGCCGAAACTGGCTAGCCCGATAGAGAGAAGGGGCTGCTGCTCACACGGGCCACGACCCGCTGGAAGGAGAGGGAGGCCTGCAGGGGAAGCTAGCAGCGGGAGGCTGGGCCTTGGCGCGGCCCATGAGCGCGGGGTCGGCCCAGGGAGGCAGCGGCTCGGTCCTCTCCCCCACACAAGAGGTCGAGCAAGGCCGCTGTGAGGACAGTGGCGGCTCGCGACGGAACGGCCGCGCCGGCGAAGGTGATTCGGCGGGGACGATGATGGGGCAAGGCGGGGAAGGACAGGAACAAGGTATCCGCGTGTGGGGAACCCAGATCCGGCGAAGGACGAGGCCGAGGAGGCCGACGATGAGCTCGGCGTTGGCTCCTGCAAGAAAAATGGCGGCGGCACTTAGATCAGAGGGAGGGCACCGGAGAAAGGAAGAGAAGGGGAGGCGTGTTGCATTGCTTGGGAAGCATGACCTAGGGTAGGCGGCGGCGGATCCAGATGTTGAGGCCGCCGGCGATGAGTGAAGAGCAACTCTGCTCCCGATCCATCCTGGATCGAGGTACAAGACGAGGGGACAGGGTGCTTAGGATTGCTGCTGATGCTCTGCGGCGCGCGGACGGGAGGAGCTGCGAGCGTTGAATGTCTCCGGGAGCGCGAAGGTGAGGTGTACACGGACTGCTGCTGCCGGGCTTGCAGTTTGTCGGGCGAAGAGATCGAGGAACGGAGCGCGAGGGTTGGTCGGACACGGAAAACAGAGAAGAGACAGTGCGGTGGCGGCGGCTACGAGGATCCCTAGGGATTAGGGATTGGTCCGAAAATAGACTAGGGGTAGACTATATATACAGGTAAAGAGGGAAGTTGGATCATCCGATCGAAATCCGATGGACGAGAATAAATAGGCTCGGGAGTCCAAATAAGAAAACGGTGATGTTTTGTAGACGTTTGGGGATGATCCGGACACAACGGTGGCGACAGTCCGGGTCGGGTTCGGGATAACTTTCGGACGCGTGCGCGAGGAGGGCCGCGGGCTGAGGAGAGAGGTTAGGTTGGGTCTGGCGGATTATGAAGAGCGGGTTGGTCTGAGAGAAGAGGGGAGAGATGCAGTCCGGCACGGTTTCCGTAGACCGAAAATGTCCGACAAAAAGACCGGCTATACTCCCGCTATAGTTATCCGTTGGGGCGTCAAACGGACTCCAAATGCGATGACACTTGACAGGCGATCTATCTACACTATAATAAGACCATACGCCAACTTTCATCCCATTCCGAGAACATTTCCCGGCCACTTATAAAATAATATTTCGGACGTGCCGCGGGCGCGTGCAAGGGTGTCTGGACTCAGGACGGACAATGGAAGGAACGGGGAGGCCGGGACGGATGCAAGTTTGAAAACATGATGATGCAATGCACATGATGACATGGTGAAATGCAACACGCAGGCAAATGACATGGCAACGTCGGTGAATAACTGGAAGACACCTGGCGCACCGGACTCGGGGCGTCACACACCGTCACCACGTCGTCGTGCTGACGAAACTCTACCTCGAACCTCTGCGGGATCGAGAGTTCGAGGGACGTCATCGAGCTGAACGTGTGCTGAACTCAGAGGTGTCGTATGTTCGGTACTTGATCGGTTGGATCGCGAAGACGTTCGACTACATCAACCGCGTTAACCTGACGCTTCCGCTTTCGGTCTACGAGGATACGTGGACACACTTTCCCCTCTCGTTGATATGCATCTCCTAGATAGATCTTGCGTGATCGTAGGATTTTTTTTGAAATTGCATGCTAAGTTCCACAACATATTTGCTCCAGCATTTCTTATTTATTCCATAAAAATTCCTCGTGAAGTTTCAGCTCATTTGGAGTTGTGCAGAATAGGTAGCTTTTTCAGGTCCAGATTTCTAGCTGCCGAAATTCTCCCTCTTTGTGTGTACCTTGCAAATTATGAGAGAAAAGGAATTAGAATTACTCCAAAAGGCATTATTATGCATAAAAGCATTATAAATAACAATAGGTAAACATGATGCAAAATGGATGTGTCAGTTGTCTATATAGAGATATGCTAATTGTTCTTTTTGCAAAGGACAGTACTAGGCGCCAACCTAAATTAGGGTCGGTCGCCTGCCAGTCGTTTGATATAGCACGTGCCAAAGCCCAAGATTGACGCGGATGCTCCTCGCTTTCTTCTTACCCCCCACACGCTCGCCGCTCCTCCCTTGAGCTCGCCTGTTGCAGCAAAACTGTTGCTTGTCGCAGCCGCAACAGCTTCCTCTGTATCACCGACGAGGTCGCCTCCTTGCAGCACCCTCCCGATGCTTCTGCACGTCGGTGATAACCCACAAGTATAGGGGATCAATTATAGCCTCTTTCGATAAGTAAGAGTGTCGAACCCAATGAGGAGCTAAAAGTAGAACAAATATTCCCTCAAGTTCTATCGACCACCGATACAACTCTACGCTTAACGTTCGCTTTACCTAGAACAAGTATGAAACTAGAAGTACTTTGTAGGTGTTGTTGGATAGGTTTGCAAGATAATAAATACCGCGTAAATAAAAAGTAGGGGCTGTTTATATGAAGACACGACTAAGTTAGTTTTAGTAGAGAGCTTTTTGTCACACGAGAAAGTTATTTGTCCCTAGGCAATCGATAACTAGACCGGTAATCATTATTGCAATTTTATTTGAGGGAGAGGCATAAGCTAACATACTTTCTCTTCTTGGATCATATGCACTTATGATTGGAACTCTAGCAAGCATCCGCAACTACTAAAGATTATTAAGGTAAAACCCAAGCATAGCATTATAAGGCATCAAGTTCTCTTTATTCCCATACGCAAACAACCTACTTACTCGGGTCTGTGTTTCTATCACTCACGCCACCCACCATAAGAAACTCATGAACATATTGCAAGCCCCTACAGCGGGGATCCCTCACGCTAGCGTGACACGGAGAGCACCATAGGACATCACCAATAATAAAACATGCAACTATCAATTAACCCATAGGACAAAGCGGATCTATTCAAACAACATAGAATAGCCATACATCATTGGGAAATAATATATAGTTTTGAGAACCATGTTTAAGTAGAGATTACAGTGGGTAAAAGAGGGGTTACACCGCTGCATAGAGGGGGGAAGAGTTGGTGATGATGGCGGTGAAGTTGTTGGTGTAGATTGCGGTGATGATGATGGCCCCGGCGGTGTTACGGCGCCACCGGAAGAGAGGGGGAGAGAGCCCCCGTTCTTCTTCTTCTTCCTTGACCTTCTCCCTAGATGGGAGAAGGGTTTCCCCTCTGGTCCATGGCCTCCATGGCATGGGAGGGGCGAGAGCCCCTCCGAGATTGGACCTGTCTCTCTGTCTCTCTATGTTTCTGCGTTCCAGATTCCGCCCTTTAACCGTTTCTTATATTCCCGGAGATCCGTAACTCCAATTGGGCTGAATTTTGGACACGATTTTTATCCGTATATTAGCTTTCTTGCGGCGAAAGAAGGGCACCAACCGCCTTACGGGGTGGCCATAAGGGCCCAGGGCGCGCCTCACCCCCTAGGGTGCGCCCCCTGCCTTGTGGCCCCCTCAGGCATTGTCTCGCGTTGATTCTTCTTCCGAAAAATCACATATATTCCAAAAAAAATCTCCGTCAGTTTTATCCCGTTTGGACTCCGTTTGATATGGATTTTCCGCGAAACAAAAAACATGCAACAAACATGAACTTTTCGTTCGATAGTCTTTTTCTTTTATTTTATTTTCGGCCAGGGCCCTATCCGCGATTATTTTTATTGGAGATTAGCCCCTGATCTTCAAACGCTCGCAACTTTTTTCTCGCTTGTCCAAATCCAGTGAAACCAATGCCAAAATCTTCGTCTCGACCCCCTCTTTCTAGCTAACCAACTTGAACATGTTTTTGAAAATTTAATTTGGTTGCAAGCACATTTGAATTTGAACTTCTTTTGACCATAGTTTGAGTTTCGTAATTCCGTTTTGATTTATCCTTTTGGCAAATCGAAGCTCTTCTCTTGTACTTTCGATTTGGATCTTTTCTCTTGAGTTTTACCCTTGCATCTATTGCTTGAGTGCTTATGTATGTTATTGTTTGTTTGCGATAGAGTTTCCGGAATGCAAAGCGTGCTACTATGAGTCACTAGGGTTTTCATATCGTCAGCAAGGCAAGTAACACTTTGATCATACCCCTTTATTACCCACTTTTTATGCATTAGTTGCAAACCCTCAAACATTGCATGAGTAGGATCTATTTACCATGTGGGTATTGGGAAGTAGTTGTTGAGGTAGTACCTATTGCCCTTTTCATTCAAACCTGGAGTTACTTCTACATTATGCTTATACTGCTATGCTATGCTCGTAGACGTGGTTTGGTTTGAGTGATTCATGACACTTGTGAGTATTATTATGAACTAAGGGTTTATTTAAGGTGGCTACTTTAAAACACATCTGGGTGGATTGTTTGTGGGCACCTGGGGTAATCCAGTGTTATCCAAGGAGATCCCGGAGAATCTGCGTGATCATCGTATGGTCCGCCACCCAGGCTCAGAGGGATCATAATGTTATTCATGCTGGAAACTTCCGTGTGCAGCCACAAGCCATTATGGGCTCTGGCATAGTTGAGTATGTTGTGTGGCCTCTGTCACTGGTAAACTAGCAGATGTAGGGATGTTGGTGGTACGGTTTACCCATCGAAAGGGCTAATGCTTCTGAAAGACTTTGTCTTGGTTATCCGTTTCTCAAACATCATGTAGTGCGAGAAATCAATGGAGGAGATCGAGTCTTGTTGGGAAAAGTGCGCAAACCTCTGCAGAGTGTACAAACTAATCATGGTTAGCCATGTCCCTGGTTATGGACATCTTGAGTATCTGGTACTTGAATTATTATGTTGATCTCATCATTCTACTTAACTAACTTGTTGGGTTAATGATTATTAATTTGGGATTGAGATGGGGTTACCATTCTCAATGTTTTCAACAAACTTTGTAGTTAAATAAAATATATTTCTTTCTTGTAGGAAAAAACTAGCTTTCTAAAAAAATAGCCATAGAGCATACTAGATTTCAATAAACTTTGTAGTTAAATAAAATATAATCCTTTGTTATGGCTTAGAACCAGGACTTCATCGATGTTTTGAACGTCATGGAGCATATGAGATGTTCCAGGAGTTGAAGTTAATATTTCAAGCAAATGCCCGGATTGAGAGATATGAAGTCTCCAATAAGTTCTACAGCTGCAAGATGGAGGAGAATAGTTCTGGTAGCGAACATATACTCAGAATGTCTGGGTACCACAACCACTTGACTCAACTAGGAGTTAATCTTCCTGATGATAGTGTCATTGACAGAGTTCTTGAATCACTGCCACCAAGCTACAAAAGCTTCGGGATGAACTATAATATGCAACAGATGGATAAGACAATTCCCGAGCTCTTCACAATGCTAAAGGCTGCGGAGGTAGAAATCAAGAAGGAGCATCAAGTGTTGATGCTTAACAAGACCACTACTTTCAAGAAAAAGGGCAAAGGGAAGAAGGGGAACTTCAAGAAGAACGGCAAGCAAGTTTCTGCTCAAGTGAAGAAGCCCATGTCTGGACCTAAGCCTGAGACTGACTACTTCTACTGCAAAGGGACTGGTCACTAGAAGCGGAACTGCCCCAAATATTTGGCGGATAAGAATGATGGAAAAGTGAGAGGTATATTTGATATACATGTTATTAACGTTTACCTTACTAATGCTCGCAGTAGCGCCTGGGTATTTGATACTGGTTTTGTTGCTAATATTTGCAACTCGAAACAGGGGCTATGGATTAAGCGAAGATTGGCTAAGGACGAGGTTACAATGCGGTGGGAAATGGTTCCAAAGTCGATGTGATCACCGTCGGCACGCTACCTCTACATCTGTCTTCGAGATTACTATTAGACCTGAATAATTGTTATTTGGTGCCATCATTAAGCATGAACATTATATCTGGATCGTGTTTGATGCGAGGCGGTTTTTCATTTAAATCAGAGAATAATGGTTGTTCTATTTATATGAGTAATATCTTTATAGTCATGCACCCTTGAGGAGTGGTCTATTTTTAATGAATCTCGATAGTAGTGATAGACATATTCATAGTATTGAAGCCAAAAGATATAAGTTTAATAATGATAGTGCAACTTATTTGTGGCACTACCGTTTAGGTCATATTGGTATAAAGCGCATGAAGAAACTCCATGCTAATGGGCTTTTGGAATCACTTGATTATGAATCACTTCATGCTTATGAACCATGCCTCATGGGCAAGATGACTAAATACTCTGTTCTCCGAAACAATGGAGCGAGCAACAGACTTGTTGGAAATAATACATACTGATGTATGCGGTCCGATGAGTGTTGATGCTCGTGGCGGGTATCATTATTTTCTGACCTTCACAGATGATTTGAGCAGATATGGGTATATCTACTTGATGAAACATAAGTCTGAAACATTTGAAAAGTTCAAAGAATTTCAGTGTGAAATGGAAAATCATCGTAACAAGAAAATTAAGTTTCTATGATCTGATCGTGGAGGTGAATATTTTAGTTATTAGTTTGGTCTTCATTTGAAACAATGTGAAATATATTCGCAACTCATGCCACCTAGAACACCACGACGTAATGGTGTGTCCGAACATCGTAACGGCACTTTATTAGATATGGTGCGATCTATGATTTCTCTTACTGATTTACCGCTATCGTTTTGGGTTATGCTTCAGAGACAGCTACATTCATGTTAAATAGGGAACCATTAAAATCTGTTGAGACGACACCATATGAACTGTGGTTTGGCAAGAAACCCAAGTTGTCATTTCTTAAAGTTTGGGGCTGCAATGCTTATGTGAAAAAGCTTTAACCTGATAAGAAAGAACCCAAATCGGAGAAATGTGTCTTCATAGGATACCCAAAGGAAACTATTGGGTACACCTTCTATCACAGATCCGAAGGCAAGATATTCGTTGCTAAGAATGGATCCTTTCTAGAGAAGGAGTTTCTCTCGAAAGATGTGAGTGGGAGGAAAGTAGAACTTGATGAGGTAACTGTACCTTCTCCCTTATTGGAAAGTAGTTCATCACAGAAATCAGTTCCAGTGATTCCTACACCAATTAGTGAGGACGCTAATGATGATGATCATGAAACTTATGATCAAGTTACTACCGATCCTCATAAGTCAACCAGAGCAAGATCCTCACCAGAGTGGTACGGTAATCTTGTTCTGGACGTCATGTTACTTGACCATGACGAACCTACAAACTATGAGGAAGCGATGATGAGCCCAGATTCCGCAAAGTGGCTCGAGGCCATGAAATTTAAGATGGGATCCATGTATGAGAACAAAGTATGGACTTTGGTTGACTTGCCCGATGATCGGCAAGCCATAGAGAATAAATGGATCTTCAAGAAGAAGACTGATGCTGATGGTAATGTTACTGTCTACAAAGCTCGAATTGTTGCAAAAGGTTTTCAACAAGTTCAAGGAGTTGACTATGATGAGACCTTCTCACTCGTAGCGATGCTTAAGTCTGTTCGAATCATGTTAGCAATTGCCGCACTTTATGATTATGAAATTTGGCAAATGGATGTCAAAACTGCATTCCTTAATGGGTTTTCTTAAAGAAGAGTTGTATATGATGCAACCAGAAGGCTTTGTCGATCCTAAAGGTGTTGACAAAGTGTGCTAGCTCCAGAGATCCCTTTATGGACTGGTGCAAGCCTCTCGGAGTTGGAATATACACTTTGATAGTGTGATCAAAGCATATGGTTTTATACAGACTTTTGGAGAAGCTTGTATTTACATGAAAGTGAGTGGGAGCTCTATAGCATTTCTAATATTATATGTGGATGACATATTGTTGATCGGAAATCATATAGAATTTCTAGATAGCATAAAAGTATACTTGAATAAGAATTTTTCAACGAAAGACCTCGGTGAAGCTGCTTATATATTGGGCATCAAGATCTATAGAGATAGATCAAGACACTTAATTGGACTTTCACAAAGCACATACCTTCATAAAGTTTTGAAGAAGTTCAAAATGGATCTAGCAAAGAAAGGGTCCTTGCCTGTGTTACAAGGTGTGAAGTTGAGTCAGACTCAATGCCCGACCACCGCAGAAGATAGAGAGAAAATGAAAGTCATTCCCTATGCCTCAGCCATAGGTTCTATCATGTATGCAATGTTGTGTACCAGACCTGATGTGTGCCTTGCTATTAGTTTAGCAGGGAGGTACCAAAGTAATCTAGGAGTGGATCACCGGACAGCGGTCAAGAACATCCTAAAATACCTGAAAAGGACTAAGGATATGTTTCTCCTTTATGGAGGTGACAAAGAGCTCATCATAAACAGTTACGTCGATGCAAGCTTTGACACTGATCCGGATGACTCTAAGTCACAAACTGGATACGTATTTTTATTGAATGGTGGAGCCGTTAGTTGGTGTAGTTCTAAGCAGAGCATCGTGGCGGGATCTATATGTGAAGCGGAATACATAGCTGCTTCAGAAGCAGCAAATGAAGGAGTTCATATCCGATCTAGGTGTAATACCTAGTGCATCGGGTCCAATGAAAATCTTTTGTGACAATACTGGTGCAATTGCCTTGGCAAAGGAATCCAGATTTCACAAGAGAACCAAGCACATCAAGAGACGCTTCAATTCCATCCGCGATCAAGTCAAGGAGGGAGACATAGAGATTTGCAAGATACATACAGATCTGAATGTTGCAGACCCGTTGACTAAGCCTCTCTCACGAGAAAAACATGATCAGCACCAAGACACCATGGGTGTTAGAATCGTTACTGTGTAATCTAGATTATTGACTCTAGTGCAAGTGGGAGACTGAAGGAAATATGCCCTAGAGGCAATAATAAAGTTGTTATTCATATTTCCTTATATCATGATAAATGTTTATTTTTCATGCTAGAATTGTATTAACCGGAAACTTAGTACATGTGTGAATACATAGACAAACAGAGTGTCCCTAGTATGCCTCTACTTGACTAACTCGTTAACCAAAGATGGTTAAGTTTCCTAGCCATGGACATGTGTTGTCATTTGATAAACGGGATCACATCATTAGAGAATGATGTGATGGACTAGACCCATCCGTTAGCTTAGCACTATGATCGTTTAGTTTATTGCTATTGCTTTCTTCATAACTTATACATGTTCCTATGACTATGAGATTATGCAACTCCCGAATACCGGAGGAACACCTTGTGTGCTATCAAACGTCACAACGTAACTGGGTGATTATAAATATGCTCTACAGGTGTCTCCGATGGTATTTGTTGAGTTGGCATAGATCGAGATTAGGATTTTTCACTCCGTGTATCAGAGAGGTATCTTTGGGCCCTCTCGGTAATGCACATCACTATGAGCCTTGCAAGAAATGTGACTAATGAGTTAGTCACGGGATGATGCATTACAGAACGAGTAAAGAGACTTGCCGGTGACGAGGTTGAACTAGGTATGATGATACCGACGATCGACCTCAGGGAAGTAACATACCGATGACAAAGGGAACAATGTATGTTGTTATGCGGTTTGACCGATAAAGATCTTCGTAGAATATGTAGGAACCAATATGAGCATCCAGGTTCCGCTATTGGTTATTGACCGGGGAGGAGTCTCGGTCATGTCTATGATAACCCACAAGTATAGGGGATCAATTGTAGCCTCTTTTGATAAGTAAGAGTGTCGAACCCAACGAGGAGCTAAAGGTAGAACAAATATTCCCTCAAGTTCTATCGACCACCGATACAACTCTACGCACGCTTAACGTTCGCTTTGCCTAGAACAAGTATGAAACTACAAGTACTTTGTAGGTGTTGTTGGATAGGTTTGCAAGATAATAAAGACCGCATAAATAAAAAGTAGGGGCTGTTTAGATGAAGACACGACTAAGTTAGTTTTAGTTGATAGCTTGTTGTCACACAAAAAAGTTATTTGTCCCTAGGCAATCGATAACTAGACCGGTAATCATTATTGCAATTTTATTTGAGGGAGAGGCATAAGCTAACATACTTTCTCTTCTTGGATCATATGCACTTATGATTGGAACTCCTGCAAGCATATGCAACTACTAAAGATCATTATGGTAAAACACAACCATAGCATTATAAGGCATCCTGTCCTCTTTATTCCCATACGCAAACAACCTACTTACTCGGGTTTGTGTTTCTATCACTCACGCCACCCACCATAAGAAAATCATGAACATATTGCAAACCCTACAACAGGGATCCCTCACGCTTGCGCGACACGGAGAGCACCATAGGACAGCACCAATAATAAAACATGCAACTCAAATCAATCACGATCATCAATTAACCCATAGGACAAAACGGATCTACTCAAACATCATAGGATAGCCATACATCATTGGGAAACAATATATAGCTTTGAGCACCATGTTTAAGTAGATATTATAGCGGGTAAAAGAGGGGTTACACTGCTGCATGGAGGGGGGAAGAGTTGGTGATGATGGCGGTGAAGTTGTTGGTGTAGATTGCGGTAATGATGATGGCCCCGACGGCATTTCGGCACCACCGGGAGAGTGGGGGAGACATCCCCCTTCTTCTTATTCTTCTTCCTTGACCTTCTCCCTAGATGGGAGAAGGGTTTCCCCTCTGGTCCATGGCCTCCATGGCGGCGGAGGGGCGAGAGCCCCTCCGAGATTGGATCTGTCTCTCTCTGTTTCTGTGTTCCACATTCTGCCCTTTCATCATTTCTTATATTCCCGGAGATCCGTAACTCTGATTGGGCAGAAATTTGGACACGATTTTTATCTGTATAGTAGCTTTCTTGCGGCGAAAGAAGGGCACCAACCTCCTTACGTGGTGTCCACGAGGGTCAGGGGCGCCCCCCCTAACTCGTGGGCCCCTCGAGCATCGTCTCGCGTTGATTTCACTTCCCAAAATTCACATATATTCCAAAAAAGCTATGGCAGTTTTAATCCTGTTTGGACTCCGTTTGATATGGATTTACTGCGAAACAAAAAACATGCAACAAACATGAACTGGCACTGCTGGATCAATATGTTAGTCCCAAAAATAGTATAAAAAGTTGCCAAAAGTATATGAAAGTTGTATAATATTGGCATGGAACAATCAAAAGTTATAGATACGACGGAGACGTATCAACATCCCCAAGCTTAATTCCTGCTCGTCCTCAAGTAGGTAAATGATAAAAAAGATAATTTTTGATGTGGAATGCTACCTAGCATAATCTTGATCATGTAATCTAATCATGGCATGAATATTAAGAGACGAGTGATTCAAAGCAATAGTCTATCTTTTGACATTAAGACAATAATACTTCAAGCATACTAATAAAGCAATCATGTCTTTTCAAAATAACATGGCCAAAGAAAGTTATCCCTACAAAATCATATGGTCTGGCTATGCTCCATCTTCACCACACAAAGCATTCAAATCATGCACAACCCCGATGATAAGCCAAGCAATTGTTTCATACTTTTGACGTTCTCAAACCTTTGCAACTTTCACACAATACATGAGCGTGAGCCATGGACATAGCACTATAGGTGGAATAGAATATGATGGTGGAGGTTGTATGGAGAAGACAAAAAAGGGAGAAAGTCTCACATCGATGCGGCTAATCAACGGGCTATGGAGATGCCCATCAATTGATGTCAATGCGAGGAGTAGGGATTGCCATGCAACGGATGCACTAGAGCTATAAGTGTATGAAAGCTCAAACTGAAACTAAGTGGGTGTGCATCCAACTTGCTTGCTCATGAAGACCTAGGGCATTTGAGGAAGCCCATCGTTGGAATATACAATCCAAGTTCTATAATGAACATTCCCACTAGTATATGAAAGTGATAACTCAATAGACTCTATATGAAGAACATGGTGCTACTCTAAAGCACAAGTGTGGTAAAAGGATAGTAACATTGTCCCTTCTCTTTTTTCTTTTTTTTTGCTTTTTTTGTAGGCTTCTTTGGCCTCTCTCTTTTGGGGGGGGGGGCTTCTTTGGCCACTTTTATTTTGATCATGGGACAATGTTCTAATAATGATGATCATCACACTTTTATTTACTTACAACTCAATATTACAACTCGATACTAGTACAAAGATATGGCTCTATATGAATGCCTCCGGCGGTGTACCGGGATGTGCAATGATCTAGCATAGCAATGACATCAAAAAACGGACAAGCCATGAAAATATCATGCTAGCTATCTTACGATCATGTAAAGCAATATGACAATGAATGCTCAAGTCATGAATATGATGATGATGGAAGTTGCATGGCAATATATCTTGAAATGGCTATGGAAATGCCATGATAGGTAGGTATGGTGGCTGTTTTGAGGAAGATATAAGGAGGCTTATGTGTGACAAAGCGTATCATATCACGGGGTTTGGATGCACCGGCAAAGTTTGCACCAACTATCGAGGTGAGAAAGGGCAATGCACGGTACCGAAGAGGCTAGCAATGATGGAAGGGTGAGAGTGCGTATAATCCATGGACTCAACATTAGTCATAAAGAACTCATATACTTATTGCAAAAATCTATTAGTCATCGAAACAAAGTACTAAGCGCATGCTCCTAGGGGGATAGATTGGTAGGAGAAGTCCATCGCTCGTCCCCGACTGCCACTCATAAGGAAGACAATCAATAAATACCTCATGCTCCAACTTTGTTACATAACGGTTCACCATACGTGCATGCTACGGGAATCACAAACTTCAACACAAGTATTTCTACAATCCACAACTACCCACTAGCATGACTCTAATATCACCATCTTTATATCGCAAAACTATTGCAAGGAATCAAACATATCATATTTGGTGATCTACAAGTTTTATGTAGGATTTTATGACTAACCATGTGAATGACCAATTCCTGTCATCTCTCTAAATAGATATAAGTGAAGCAAGAGAGTTTAATTCTTTCTACAAAAGATATGCCCACGCTCTAACAAATATAAGTGAAGCAAAAGAGCATTCTACAAATGGCGGATTTCTATGTGAAGAGCAACAGGCAATCCAAACTTCAAAAGATATAAGTGAAGCACATGAAGCATTCTATAAAGCCATACTCAAAAGATATAAGTGAAGTGCAATGAGCATTATATAAATCAACCAAGGACTATCTCAAACCAGCATGGTGCATCAAGGAAAAGTGAAAACTAAATGCAAAAGACGCTCCAAGATTTACACATATCATGTGATGAATAAAAATATAGCTCCAAGTAAAATTACCGATGATTGTTAGAAGAAAGACGGGATGCCTTCCGGGGCATCCCCAAGCTTGGTTGCTTGGGAGTCCTTGAATATTTCCTTGGGGTGCCTTGGGCATCCGCAAGCTTAGGCTCTTGCCATTCCTTATTCCTTCATCCATCATGATCTCTCCCAAAACTTGAAAACTTCAGTCACACAAAACTTAACAGAAAGTTCGGTAAGATCCATTAGTATAATAAAGCAAATCACTACTCTAAGTACTGTTGACAACCAATTCATATTTTTTTCATTGTAGATACTGTAATATAACTTTTCCATGGCTTAATCCACTAATAGAAATTGATAGTTTCACCAAAACAAGCAAACTATGCATCAAAAACAGAATATGTCTTAAACAGGACAGTCTGTAGTAATCTGAACATTCACCATATCTTTGGTACTCCAAAAATTCTGCCAAAATTATTAAAAATACAAAATTTGTATAGAAAGACAGTTCAAAAAGTTTCAGAACAATTTGACGTTCCAGTAAAAAATGTAAAATCGCGCACTACAGCCAAAGTTTCTATTCTGCACCGCACAAACCAACAAGCAATGTAAAGATCCTAAAGGCAAATCTTGGCACATTATTTTTATAATACAAAGGAATAATTATTTTTGTTAAAAAATTTCTGTAATCAAGATTCACAAAAGTTTCCGTGAGAATGAACAAAGTTCAAGGAGCTCCCCCACTTCAACAATGCTTGTCTCTCTCACTTTCACTTTCCTTTTTGAAATGTTTTGGGTTCTCCTCTTTATTTTTTTTGGTTTTAAACTATATAAAAGCACTCAATAGAAATAAATGAATCTCTAAAACTTCCGGGTTGTCTCCCTGGCAGCGCTTTCTTTAAAGGCATTAAGCTAGGCATATAGTGCTCAAGTAATGGATCCACCCGGATCCCAAGGTATATCAAAGCCAATTTTAATTAACAATCATTTGTGATTTAGTAGTGAGCAGAAAGCAACATATATCATGCAACAACGAAGTCTAACTCTCTTCCTATGCATCGGCATGTCATAAAAGAACAATTCATGCACACATAGTAAAGGCCAATGCATAGTATAAACAGTTTCTTGCAATTGTATCATATTGGAAAAATGGAGAGGCGGAGATATAGTTCCTCTCTCATAATAATTACAAGTAGGCGAAGAAAGCACATGCATATTATATCTATCAAAATAATCATGTGTAGTAGTAAAACACAACCCATCAATATAATCCTTAATAAGGGCAAACTTCTCCGATATAGTGTAGTCGGCAGAATTCAAAAAGATAATCGGACAATCATGCGTGGGTGCAATAGCAACAATTTCATGTTTAACATAAGGAACTATAGCAAGTTCATCTCCATAAGCATAATTCATATTGGCATCTTGGCCACAAGCATAGCAAGCATAATCAAAAAGGGATATTTCAAAAGAATCAACGGGATAATAGCAATTATCATGGCATTCATCCTTCGGTAAGAACGAAGGGACATTAAATAACATATGAGTTCAAGAGTTACTCTCATTAGAAGGTGGGCACGGGTAGCTAATCCGCTCTTCCTCCTTTTGTTATTCGCTCTCCTCATCATCTTTTTCATCCAATGAGCCCATAGTTTCATCAATTCCTTCTTCCATAGAATCCTGCAAAATATTAGTCTCTTCTTGGACAGCGGAGGAGTCCTCAATATATGGTTCAACATAGGCATTAGAAGCATAATTATCATAACAATATTTAAGTATGGTAAAAATTTTAGATTTGTAAAGAGTAGCATCATACGTTTCAATCAAAGAAGCAATTTCATAAGCACCCTTAAAAGCAACAAATTCTTTAATTTGTTGAACATCATAGTAATTATAAACACCCTTAGCATACGAAGATACGATTCCATTATCACTAAACTCACATTGGTAGGGAAGGTGTTTCTTAGAGTTTTCAGAACAACAAGCAACATCATATATTTCACATAAATTCCAAGCATAGCACTGCAAACAATGAATTTGATCCAGTAAAAGTTTCCCTTTGTCAGATATGCGTTGTCGCACATAACAAGCATGCTCATCTAAAGATTTGCCCTCAACTAAGCTAGTTGGGGTTTCAGCACGAGCACATAGGGATCGAAGATGATCCAAGTAAAAAGCTTCAGGAGTGCGATATATTTTGAGTGGTTCTTCAACCATTGGTGTAGTAGGTACTGATAACCCACAAGTATAGGGGATCGCTATAGTTTTTGAGGGTAGAGTATTCAACCCAAATTTATTGATTCGACACAAGGGGAGCCAAAGAATATTCTCAAGTATTAGCAGCTGAGTTGTCAATTCAACCACACCTGGAAACTTAATATCTGCAGCAAAGTTTTTAGTAGCAAAGTAATATGATAGTAGTGGAACGGTAGCAAAAGTACTGTTTTTGGTATTTTGTAGTGATGATAGCAATAGCAACGGAAAAGTAAATAAGCGAAGAACAATATATGGAAAACTCATAGGCAATGGATCGGTGATAGAGAATTATGTTAGATGTGGTTCATCATGTAACAGTCATAACCTAGGGTGACACAGAACTAGCTCCAATTCATCAATGTAATGTAGGCATGTATTCCGAATATAGTCATACGTGCTTATGGAAAAGAACTTGCATGACATCTTTTGTCCTACCCTCCCGTGGCAGCGGGGTCCTAACGGAAACTAAGGGATATTAAGGCCTCCTTTTAATAGAGTACCAGACCAAAGCATTAACACATAGTGAATACATGAACTCCTCAAACTACGTTCATCACCGGGAGTAGTCCCGATTATTGTCACTTCGGGGGTGCCGGATCATAACACATAGTAGGTGACTATAGACTTGCAAGATAGGATCAAGAACTCACATATATTCATGAAAACATAATAGGTTAAGATCTGAAATCATGGCACTCGGGCCCTAGTGACAAGCATTAAGCATAGAAAAGTCATAGAAACATCAATCTCAAAACATAGTGGATACTAGGGATCAAATCCTAACAAAACTAACTCGATTACATGATAAATCTCATCCAACCCATCACCGTCCAGCAAGCCTACGATGGAATTACTCACGCACGGCAGTGAGCATCATGAAATTGGTGATGGAGGATGGTTGATGATGATGACGGTGATGGATTCCCCACTCCGGAGCCCCGAACGGACTCCAGACCAGCCCTCCCAGGAGGTTTTAGGGCTTGGCGGTGGCTCCGTATCGTAAAACATGATGAATCCTTCTCTCTTTTTTTCTCCTCGAAAGTGAATATATAGAGTTGGAGTTGAGGTCGGAGGAGCTCCAGGGGGGCCACGAGGTAGGGGGCGCGCCCAGGGGTAGGTGCGCCCCCACCCTCGTGGCTAGGGTGTGGGCCCCCTGGTCTTGATCTTTTGCCAGTATTTTTTATTATTTCCAAAAATATGCTCCGTGGAGTTTCAGGTCATTCCAAAAACTTTTGTTTCTGCACATAAATAACACCATGGCAATTCTGCTGAAAACGACATCAGTCCGGGTTAGTTCCATTCAAATCATGCAAGTTAGAGTCCAAAACAAGGGCAAAAGTGTTTGGAAAAGTAGATACGACGGAGACGTATCAACTCCCCCAAGCTTAAACCTTTGCTTGTCCTCAAGCAATTCAGTTGACAAACTAAAAGTGATAAAGAAAAACTTTTACAAACTCTGTTTGCTCTTGTTGTTGTAAATATGTAAGGCCAACATTCAAGTTTTCAGCAAAGATTATGAACTAACCATATTCACAATACCTCTTAGGTCTCATGTTTACTCATATCAATGGCATAATCAACTAGCGAGCAATAATAATAAATCTCGGATGACAACACTTTCTCAAAACAATCATAATATGATATAACAAGATGGTATCTCGCTAGCCCTTTCGGAGACCGCAAAACATAAACGCAGAGCACCTTTAAAGATCAAGGACTGACTAGACATTGTAATTCATGGTAAATGAAATCCAGTCAAGTCATACTCAATGTAAACTAACAGTAATGAATGCAAATGACAGTGGTGCTCTCTAACTGGTGCTTTTTAATAAGAGGATGATGACTCAACATGAAAGTAAATAGATAGGCCCTTCGCGGAGGGAAGCATGGATTTGTAGAGGTGCCAGAGCTCGGTTTTTAAAATAGAGATGAATAATATTTTGAGCGGTATACTTTCATTGTCAACATAACAACCAAGAGATGGCGATATCTTCCATGCTACACACATTATAGGAGGTTCCCAAATAGAATGGTAAAGTTTATACTTCCCCTCCACCAACAAGCATCAATCCATGGCTTGCTTGAAACAACAAGTGCCTCCAACTAACAAGAGTCCCAGGGGGAGTTTTGTTTGCAATTATTTTGATTTAGTTTGCATAAAGCATGGGACTGGGCATCCCGGTGACCAGCCATTTCTCGTGAGTGAGGAGCGGAGTCCACTCCTCTTGAGAATAACCCACCTAACATGGAAGATACGGACAGCCCTAGTTGATACATGAGCTATTCAAGCATACAAAATAGGATATTTATTTGAAGGTTTAGAGTTTGGCACATACAAATTTACTTGGAACGGCAGGTAGATACCGTATATAGGTAGGTATGGTGGACTCATATGGAATAACTTTGGGGTTTATGGGATTGGATGCACAAGCAGTATTCCTGTTTAGTACAGGTGAAGGCTAGCAAGAGACTGGGAAGCGACCGGCTAGAGAGAGACAACAGTCATGAACATGCATTAAAATTAATCAACACCGAATGCAAGCATGAGTAGGATGTAATGCACCATGAACATAAATATCGTAGAGGCTATGTTGATTTTGTTTCAACTACATGCGTTAACATGTGCCAAGTCAAGCCACTCGAATCGTTCAAAAGAGGATACCACCCTATCATACCACATCACAACCATTTTAATAGCATGTTGGCATGCAAGGTAAACCATTATAAGCTCCTAGATAATTAAGCATGGAAAAAGCAACTATAATCTCTAATTGTCATTGCAAACATGTTTATTCATAATGGGCTAAATCAGGAACGATGAACTAATCATATTTACAAAAACAAGAGAGGTCGAGTTCATACCAGCTTTTCTCATCTCAATCAGTCCATCATATATCATCATAATTGCCTTTCACTTGCATGACCGAACGATGTGCATAATAATAGTGCACGTGCATTGGACTAAGCTGGAATTTGCGAGCATTCAATAAACAGGAGAAGACAAGGCAATATGGGCTCTTTTGTCAGATCAACAATAATGCATATAAGAGCCACTTTAACAATTTAATCATGATCTTCTCCTATCGACCCCCAAAGAAAGGAAAAGAAATAAAACTATTTACACGGGAAAGCTCCCAACAAGCAAAAGAAGAACAGGTCATCTTTTTGGGTTTTCTTTTTAATTACTACTACAAGCATAGAAATTAAAACTATCTAAAAGCTACAACTATTTTTTTTTGGTTTTTCTTAAGGTTTATTAAACACACAAGAAGAAAGCATAAAAAGGAAATAAACTAGCATGGAAATTATAATGAAAAAGTATGAGCACCGACATCTAGCAATGAGTGTGTGAACATAAATGTAATGTCGGTGAGAAATACGTACTCCCAAGCTTAGGCTTTTGGCCTAAGTTGGTCTATGGCCACGGTTGGCCTGGCGGATATCCATAGTAATAGTTGGGGTCGTACTGCAAAGAAGACTCTGATTGCCACTGGTTGGCAATCATCTACGGATCCCACTGGTAATTAGACTGTCGTGGAGGATCGACTTGTGGTTTTGACTCTGGCTCTGTGGCTGATGTAGGGTTCCGGTAGGCGTGAATAGCCTCCAACAGAACAAGGTACTTGCCTGCAGATTAATCAAACAAGGAAGGAGCAGGCAGGGTAATAGTCTCAGGATGATGTTTATGAAAGAACAATTTGTATTTGAGCTCATTTCCCCTATTCTTAACAATAAAATCGTGTGCTACCATACTCTTATAATCTAAATAAACAGGAGGCAACATTTTTTATTCCTTCTCATAATTCCTAATAGGTATGTTAAAATGTGCAGCTAGGCGCGAGGCGAAGATGCCTCCAAAGACTGGGCCCTTAGTATGGTTAAGATTTAACCGCTTTGCAATAATAGCACCCATGCTGAATGTATTATCACGAAATAAGGCGTGGCACAAAATAACAATATCAGGGGCACTCAGGTTTCCACAGTTTCCGCACCCAATTAAGCATCTACTAGCAAATATAGCAAAGTAATGTAGAACAGGAAAGTGTATGCTAGTAGTTCGTGCATCAGAAACCTTACTCATTTCCCCTACAGTGATGGTATCAATAAACCCATCCACATCGCCGCGATGTGGTTCTTCTATGATGCCCTCGAAAGGGATCAAACAAACCCGACAAAAATCATGAAGTGACATCTCCTTATGCTCATCATATAAATAAAACTCCACCGTAGGTGATGAGCTCCTAGCATGGAAATGAAAGTTTTGTACAAAGATATTGGTGAGTAAGAGATACTGTTTGCGCTGGTCGTGGAGGAAGGCGGTGAGGCCTGCATTCTCAGCCAATTCATAGAAATCATCATAAATCCTGGCTGCTCTCAAGAAATCATCACAAGGCCATTCACACGACCGAACCTCCGCAATGCGAGGCAGATTATATTTGGGCTTCTTTGCTTCTCCTTCGAGCTTCGGCTCGATGAGCCCCTCAAAAATCTCTTCATTATTTTCTGAAAAATTCTGAAATTTTTAGTAACTTCAAATAAAAGTGAACCAAACTCAACAAAATTGATAGCAACTACTCGTACAAGTGCCTAGAGCCTATATCATGCATCAAAACTACTTGGAACCACATAAATTTGACATGCAAGCTCAAGAACAGGGTCACCTAAGCAGCAAAAATATGCAATGAATAAAGCACTAGAACAAAAACTAATTGGACCAATGGAGGAGTCACATACCAAGGAACAATCCCCCAAAGCAGTTTTGTGAGAGGTGCTTTGAGCAAGGAGATCGAAAATCACAGCAAAATGAGCTAGAACTCGTGCTTGAGCTGGATAATGGTGTTTGTGGGAGGAAGAAGGAGTGTGTGTGTGTAGGAATAAGTGGAGGAGGGCCACCATGGGCCCATGAGGCAGGGGGCGCGCCCAGGGGGGTAGGGCGCGCCCTCCACCCTCGTGGCCAGGTGGATACCCCCCCTGCTGCGTTCTCAGTGCCAAATATTCCCAAATATTCCAGAAAAAATCATATTTAAATTTCAAGGCATTTGGAGAACTTTTATTTTTGAGGTATTTTTATATTGCACGGATAATTCAGATAACTGACAGAAAATACTATTTTTACTTTATTTCATATAAATAATAGAAAGTAAAATGAGGGTACAGAGAGTTGTGTCTTCTAAATTCATCCATCTCATGCTCATCAAAAGGAATCCACTAACAAGGTTGATCAAGTCTTGTTAACAAACTCATTCCGAATAACATGGAATTGGAGAATTCTCGAATAATACTAGGTCACCTCAACGGGGATATGCACATCCCCAACAATAAGAATATCATATTTGTTCTTGACAGTAGGAAGAGGAAATTCAAAACCTCCAAAAATAATCGATGGAATTTTTCCAATAGAATTGATATTGTGGACTTGAGGTTGTTTCCTCGGAAAGTGTACCGTATGCTCATTACCATTAACATGAAAAGTGATATTGCCTTTGTTGCAATCAATAACAGCCCCTGCAGTATTCAAAAAGGGTCTGCCAAGAATAATAGACATACTATCATCCTCCGGAATATCAAGAATAACAAAGTCCTTTAAAATAGTAACGTTTGCAACTACAACTGGTACATCCTCACAAATACCGACAGGTATAACAGTTGATTTATTAGCCATTTGTAAAGATATTTCAGTAGGTGTCAACTTATTCAAATCAAGTCTACGATATAAAGAGAGAGGCATAACACTAACACTGGCTCCAAGATCACATAAAGCAGTTTTAACATAGTTTCTTTTAATGGAGCATGGTATAGTGGGTACTCCTAGATCTCCAAGTTCCTTTGGTATTCCACCCTTAAAAGTATAATTAGCAAGCATTGTGGAAATTTCAGCTTCCGGTATCTTTCTTTTATTAGTAATAATTTCTTTCATATACTTAGCATAAGGATTCATTTTAAGCATATTAGTTAATCGCATACGCAAAAAGATAGGTCTAATCATTTCAGCAAAGCGCTCAAAATCCTCATCATCCTTTTTCTTGGATGGTTTGGGAGGAAAAGGCATGGGTTTCTGAACCCATGGTTCTCTTTCTTTACCATGTTTCCAAGAAACAAAGTCTCTCTTATCATAACATTGATTCTTTGATTGTGGGTTATCAATCAACAGTAGGTTCAATTTCTATATCATTGTCATTGCTAGGTTGGGCATCAACATGAACATTATCATTAACATTATCACTAGTTTCAGGTTCATTACCAGATTGTGTTTCAGCATCAAAAATAGAAATATCATTTGGATTCTTGGGTGTTTCAGTAATTGGTTCACTAGAAGCATGCAAAGTCCTATCATTCTTCTTTTTCTTCCTTTTAGGAGGACTAGGTACAAAGGTTCCTGAGTCATTTTACCAGTTCTAGTAGCCACTCTAACAGCATAATCATTATTCTTACTATTCAATTCATTGAGCAAATCATTTTGAGATTTAAGTAATTATTCTACTTGAGTGGTAACCATAGAAGCATGTTTACTAATAAGTTTAAGTTCACCTTTGACATTAGCCATATAATCACCCAAGTGTTCAAGCATATCAGCACTGCGTTTTAATTCTCTACCAAAATAAGCATTGAAGTCTTCTTGCTTAACCATAAAGTTATCAAACTCATCTAAGCATGGGCTAGCAAACTTAGTAAATGGGATTTCAGCTTTATCATATCTATAGAGAGAATTTACATTTACTACCTGTGCCGGGTTATCAAGACCATGTATTTCTTCAATAGGAGATGGATTAAAATTATGCATTTCTTCGACAGGCGGTAAATTAATACCATGTATTTCTTCAATAGGAGGTAAGTTCTTAACATCTTCAGCTTTAATACCCTTTTCTTTCATGGATTTCTTTGCCTCTTGCATATCTTCAGGACTGAGAAATAGAATACCTCTTTTCTTCGGAGTTGGTTTAGGAATAGGCTCAGAAGTTGGCTTAGGAACTGGCTTAGGAAGTGTCCAATTATTTTCATTTGTCAACATATTATTCAATAGAATTTCAGCTTCATCCGTTGTTCTTTCCTTGAAAACAGAGCCAACATAACTATCCAGGTAATCTCTGGAAGCATCGGTTAGTCCATTATAAAAGATATCAAGTATTTCATTTTTCTTAAGAGGATGATCAGGCAAAGCATTAAGTAATTGGAGAAGCCTCCCCCAAGCTTGTGGGAGACTCTGTTCTTCAATTGCCAACAAAATTATATATTATACCTTAAAGCAGCTTGCTTCTTATGAGCAGGAAATATTTAGCAGAGAAGTATAAATCATATCCTGGGGACTACACACACAACCAGGATCAGAGAATTAAACCATACTCTTAGCATCACCCTTTAATGAGAACAAAATATTTAAGGATATAAAAGTAAGCGAGTTCTCTCATCATTAGTGACAGGGGTAGCTAATATCATTTAATTTCAGTACAGATGTGCCACACAGATTTCAGATTCATAGCCATAAAAGTCATCAGATTCAACCAAAAGTAACTTATATCAGGATCAACAGAGAATTCATAATCCCTAATCAGTAACACAGAATATGTAAAGTAGCAAAAAGCAGGGTCAGGTTTCATTCTAGCATTAAGGGATTGCCTGCTTCCATTTAGCTATAACCTATTTAGATCATATCTTATCATTGCAAGCTTAAAACTAGCTCTAGTAGCTTCTTCATCCATAAACATAACCCTCCAGGAACAACAGCAATTCATATTTATTAGGGGAGAGTCTTCATCATCACTTTCATCAATATTATCAGTTTCAATAATTTCATTCTCTCTAGCCCTAGCAAGTTGTTCCATCAAGAAATTCACCAAGTGGGCATAGTAGTATCAAGCATAGAAGTAGTTTCATCATAAGTATCATGCATAGCAGAAGTGGCATCATCAAATAACATGCGACATATCAGAATCAATAGCAGAAGCAGTTTAGGTGTCGCAAGCTTACTCAAAACAGAAGGTGAATCAAGTGCAGAGCTAGATGGCAGTTCCTTACCTCCCTCGTAGTTGAGGGATAAATCTTGGTTCTTGGATCTTTCAAGTTCCTTCATAATGATAAGCAGATATAAATCCCAAGTGACTCAAAGAATAGAGCTATGCTCCCCGGCAACGGCGCCAGAAATAGTCTTGATAACCCACAAGTATAGGGGATCGCAACAGTTTTTCGAGGCGTAGAGTATTGGACCCAAATTTATTGATTCGACACAAGGGGAGCCAAAGAATATTCTCAAGTATTAGCAGCTGAGTTGTCAATTCAACCACACCTGGAAACTTAATATCTACAACAAAGTATTTAGTAGCAAAGTAATATGATAGTAGTGGTAATGGTAGCAAAGTAATGTTTTTGGTTTTTTGTAGTGATGATAGCAATAGCAACGGAAAAGTAAATAAGCGAAGAACAATATATGGAAAACTCATAGGCAATGGATCGGTGATAGAGAATTATGCCGGATGCAGTTCATCATGTAACAGTCATAACCTGGTGACACAGAACTAGCTCCAATTCATCAATGTAATGTAGGCATGTATTCCGAATATAGTCATACGTGCTTATGGAAAAGAACTTGCATGACAATCTTTTGTCCTAACCCTCGCCAGTGGCAGCGGGGTCCTAACGGAAACTAAGGGATATTAAGGCCTCCTTTTAATAGAGTACCAAGACCAAAGCATTAACGCATAGTGAATACTGAACTCCTCAAAGTACGGTCCATCATCGGGGAGTGGTCCCGATTATTGTCACTTCGGGTTGCCCGATCATAACACATAGTAGGTGACTATAGACTTCAAGATAGGATCAAGAACTCACATATATTCATGAAACATAATACTTCAGATCTGAAATCAATGGCACTCGGGCCCTAGTGACAAGCATTAAGCATAGCAAAGTCTAGCAACATCAATCTCAAACATAGTGGATACTAGGGATCCAAACCTAACAAAACTAACTCATTACATGAATAAATCTCATCCAACCCATCACCGTCCAGCAAGCCTACGATGGAATTACTCACGCACGGTGATGAGCATCATGAAATTGGTGATGGAGGATGGTTGATGATGACGACGGCGATGGATTCCCCTCTCCGGAGCCCCGAGCGGACTCCAGATCAGCCCTCCCGAGAGGTTTTAGGGCTTGGCAGCGGCTTCGTATCGTAAAATGCGATGAATCCTTCTCTCTTATTTTTTTTCTCCCCGAAAGTAAATATATAGAGTTGGAGTTGAGGTCGGAGGAGCTCCAGGGGGCCCGCGAGGTAGGGGGGCGCGCCCCCACCCTCGTGGCTAGGGAGTGGGCCCCTGGTCTTGATCTTTTGCCAGTATTTTTTATTATTTCCAAAAATATGCTCCATGGATTTTAAGGTCATTCCGAGAACTTTTGTTTCTGCACATAAATAACACCATGGCAATTCTGCTGAAAACAGCGTCAGTCCGGGTTATTTCCATTCAAATCATGCAAGTTAGAGTCCAAAACAAGGGCAAAAGTGTTTGGAAAAGTAGATACGACGGAGACGTATCAGGTACAACTAATTTTTTTGGCATTTTGCATTTCCTACCCATAACTAAAGATAGAAAACAAGAGCACAAAATAAAAACTACTTAGTGATAAAGCAAACAAGCACACATGAGAATATTCACCCCACGCTATTGCTCCCCGGCAATGGTGCCAGAAAAAGGTCTTGATAACCCACAAGTATAGGGATCAATTGTAGCCTCTTTCGATAAGTAAGAGTGTCGAACCCAATGAGGAGCTAAAGGTAGAACAAATATTCCCTCAAGTTCTATCGACCACCGATACAACTCTACGCACGCTTAACGTTCGCTTTACCTAGAACAAGTATGAAACTAGAAGTACTTTGTAGGTGTGATAGGATAGGTTTGCAAGATAATAAAGAGCATGTAAATAAAAGCTAGGGGCTGTTTAGATAAAGACACAACTAAATTAGTTTTTGTAGAGAGCTTTTTGTCACACAAGAATGTTATTTGTCCCTAGGCAATCGATAACTAGACCGGTAATCATTATTGCAATTTTATTTGAGGGAGAGGCATAAGCTAACATACTTACTCTTCTTGGATCATATGCACTTATGATTGGAACTCTAGCAACCATTCGCAACTACTAAAGATCATTAAGGTAAAACCCAACCATAGCATTATAAGGCATCAAGTCTCTTTATTCCCATACGCAAACAACCTACTTACTTGGGTCCTGTGTTTCTAATCACTCACAGCCATCCACCATAAGCAAATATGAACATATTGCAAACCCTACAGCGGGGATCCCTCACGCTTGCACGACACGGAGAGCACCATAGGACAACACCAATAATAAACATGCAACTCAAACCAATCACGATCATCAATTAACCCATAGGACAAAACGGATCTACTCAAACATCATAGGATAGCATACATCATTGGGAAATAATATATAGGATTGAGCACCATGTTTAAGTAGAGATTACAGCGGGTAAAGAGGGTTACACCGCTGCATAGAGGGGGGAAGAGTTGGTGATGATGGCGGTGAAGTTGTTGGTGTAGATTGCGGTGATGATGATGGCCCCGGCGGTGTTACGCGCCACCGGAGAGAGGGGGAGAGAGCCCCCGTTTCTTCTTCTTTTCCTTGACCTTCTCCCTAGATGGGAGAAGGGTTTCCCCTAGTCCATGGCCTCCATGGCATGGGAGGGGGCGAGAGCCCCTCCGAGATTGGATCTGTCCCTCTCTATCTCTCTCTCTTTCTGCATTCCAGATTCTTCCCTTTCAACCGTTTCTTATATTCCCGGAGATCCGTAACTCCATTGGGCTGAATTTTGGAGACAATTTTTATCTAGATATTAGCTTTCTTGCGGCGAAAGAAGGGCACCAACCCGCCTTAACGGGGTGGCCACGAGGCCCAGGGCGCGCCCCTGCCTCATGGCCCCCTCGGGCATCGTCTCGCGTGAATTCTTCTTCCCAAAAATCATATATATTCCAAAAAATCTCCGTCATTTTTATCCCGTTTGGACTCCGTTGATATGGATTTCCATGAAACAAAAAACATGCAACAAACACGAAACTGGCACTCAGCACTGCATCAATATGTTAGTCCCAAAAATAGTATAATAAAATTGCCAAAAAGTATATGAAAGTTATATAATATTGGCATGGAACAATCAAAAATTATAGATACGACGGAGACATATCAGTCGTTGATACGTCTCCAACGTATCTATAATTTTTATTGTTCCATGCTATTATATTATCCATCTTGGATGGTTTATATGCATTTATATGCTATTTATATGATTTTTGGGACTAACCTATTAACCTAGAGCCCAGTGCCAGTTTCTATTTTTTCCTTGTTTTTTTGTTTTACAGAAAAGGAAAACCAAACGGAGTCCAATTGACGTGCCAATTTTTGTTGATTTTTATGGACCAAAAGAAGCCCCCAGAGTAAAAGAGTTGGGCCAGAAGAGTCCCGGGCCATCCACGAGGGTGGGGGGCGTGCCCACCCCCCGGCGCGCCACCCTATCTCGTGGACGACTCGGGCACCTCCCTGACTTGTTCCCGGTTCCAAAAATTCCTATAAATACTGAAACCTCCAGAAAATAACCTAGATCGGGAGTTTCGCCGCCGCAAGCCTCTGTAGCCACCGAAAACCAATCTAGACCCGTTCCAGCACCCTGCCGGAGGGGGGGAATCCCTCTCCGGTGTCCATCTTTATCATCCCAGTGCTCTCCATGACGAGGAGGGAGTAGTTCACCCTCGGGGCTGAGGGTATGTACCAGTAGCTTTGTGTTTGATCTCTCTCTCTCTCTCTCTCTCGTGTTCTTGATTCGGCACGATCTTGATGTATAACGAGCTTTGCTATTATATTTGTATCTTATGATGTTTCTCCCCCTCTATCTTCTCGTAATGGATTGAGTTTTCCCTTTGAAGTTATCTTATCGGATTGAGTCTTTAAGGATTTGAGAACACTTGATGTATGTCTTGCATGTGCTTATCTGTGGTGACAATGGGATATTCACATGATCCACTTGATGTATATTTTGGTGATCAACTTGCGAGTTCCGTGACTTCGTGAACTTACACATAGGGGGTGGCACACGTTTTCGTCTTGACTCTCCGGTAGAAACTTTGGGGCACTCTTCGAAGTTCTTTGTGTTGGTTGAATAGATGGAACTGAGATTCTGTGATGCATATCGTATAATCATAGCCGTGGATACTTGAGGTGACATTGGAGTATCTAGGTGACATTAGGGTTTCGGTTGATTTGTGTCTTAAGGTGTTATTCTAGTATGAACTCTAGGATAGATTGAACGGAAAGAATAGCTTCGTGTTATTTTACTATGGACTCTTGAATAGATCGATCAGAAATGATAACTTTGAGGTGGTTTTGTACCCTACAATAATCTCTTCGTTTGTTCTCCACCATTAGTGACTTTAGAGTGACTCTTTATTGCATGTTGAGGGATGGTTATATGATCCAATTATGTTATTATTGTTGAGAGAACTTGCACTAGTGAAAGTATGAACCCTAGGCCTTGTTTCAACGCATTGCAATACCGTTTTAGCTCACTTTTATCATTAGTTACCTTGCTGTTTTTATATTTTCAGATTACAAAAATATATATCTACCATCGATATTGCACTTGTATCACCATCTCTTCGCCGAACTAGTGCACCTATACAATTTACCATTGTATTGGGTGTGTTGGGGACACAAGAGACGCTTTGCTATTTGGTTGCAGGGTTGTTTGAGAGAGACCATCTTCATCCTATGCCTCCCACGGATTGATAAGCCTTAGGTCATCCACTTGAGGGAAATTTGCTACTGTCCTACAAACCTCTGCACTTGGAGGCCCAACAACGTCTACAAGAAGAAGGTTGTGTAGTAGACATCAAGCTCTTTTCTGGCGCCGTTGCCGGGGAGGTTAGCGCTTGAAGGTATATCTTTAGATCTTGCAATCGAATCTTTTAGTTTCTTGTTTTATCACTAGTTTAGTCTATAAAAGAAAACTACAAAAAAAGGAATTGAGGGTGCCTCATATGCTTCATCTTTTTAATATCTTTCATGAAAATAAGGATTTAGGTAATTGTGCCAAAATGCTAGAAGAAGAATGCATTAAAATGTTTGGCACTAAATCTTTGAATGATGAGCATGATTGCAATGTTGTTAGTACGAACTCTTTGAATATCCATAGTACTAATGATGATTGCACTAGTCATGATGAAAATGTCTCTTATAATCATGTCAATCTTTGTGGAGTGCATAGAGTTTGCAAGTACACACCAAATAGGGAAGATAGATTTTGCAAGAGGCATGAGTATTTAGAAACTAAATGGTTGCAATGAAGGCTAGATGTTTGTGCTGAAAATTTAAATTTTCTTAGCCATCCTTGTGAACTTTCCAATGAACGCGGTCATTTAAATATCCAATGCAAATTGTTTCATGATCGAATCATGTCCAAAAATTGTGATGACTTGATTTCCCTTGCACATCATAATGAACTTAGTTTGCTTGTGGGTTATGAAGAAATGAAACGTATAACTAAGGATCTTCTAGAATTTGTCCTTGGTAAAGTTCTTGATTTTGATTTAGAGGAAATTTATATGTATTGTGCGGTGAATTGCATTGAAAATTCTTATATTGCCAATTACATAAAGACAAGAAAACAAATAGAAGATGAAGAGAATACTAATGAAAGGTAAGAGACTTCCCAATATCCTCCTATTATTTCTTATGATGAATCAGGTAACGAGGAGGAGCCTTCTATTCAACCAATCTCATTAATAAGGAGCTCCAAAAAGAGGATTAAACCCACACATGATGTGAAGAAGAGAAAGAAAAGACGGAGAAACAAAGGTAAAAAGGTATCCCTCCCAAATGATGTTTCTCCTATTACTCATTGTGATGATGATAATTGTTATACTATTGGTGCTATCCATACTATTAATGATGAGAGTGAATATGCTTATGATATGAAAAGGCCCAAGCTTGGGGATGCTATGTTGGATGAGAATGACATGTTTGAGAATTTATTTGCTGCAATTAATATTTGTCCCAAGCTTGGGGATGCTATGTTTAATGAAGATGATATTTTTAGTCTCCCAAGTTTTGATGAGAAAATTTATTATGATGATAGCATGCCTCCTATTTATGATGACTATTGTGATGACACTAATGCTATGAAAAATAGTGATGATTATATTTACAAAACTTGTCATGATTATGATTACCCTTTTTCTGAACATTACTCTTTTAATGTGGAAACAATTTATAGTATTCGAGTTTCTTATGATACTCCCGCTATTCCGAATGAGAATTTTTTTGCTTATGTGGAGAGTAATAAAAATTCTATGCTTGTGGCTCATGAAAAGAACGCTTTATTTGATAGTTATATTGTTGAATTCATTCATGATGTTACTGAAAATTATTATGAGGGAGGAATATATCCTTGTAGGAATTGCAATAATATCAAGTTTCCTCTCTATGTGCTTAAAATCTTGAAGTTATGCTTGTTTTCCTTTCCTATGCTAGTTGATTATCGTTCCCATAAATTGTTTGCTCACAAAATCCCTATGCATAGGAAGTGGGTTAGACTTAAATGTGCTAGTCATATTCTTCATGATGCTCTATTTATGTTTCAATTCTTATCTTTTATGAGAGCATCATTGAAATCATCATGCCTAGCTAGGGGCGTTAAAGGATAGCGCTTGTTGGGAGGCAACCCAATTTTATTTTTGTTCTTTGCCTTTTGTTCCTGTTTAGTAACAAATAATTCATCTATCCTCTATTATGATTGTGTTTTTTATGTTTTAATTAGTGTCTGTGCTAAGTAAAGCCTTTAGGATCTTCTTGGGTGATTATAGTTTGATCTTGCTGATAAAAACAGAAAGTATGCGCTCACAAAAATAATTTTCATTTTTAGCAGAGAGCGGTAAAATACCAATTCCAATTGCAGTAGATCAATATACAAATTTCCTAGGGCTTCCTAATTTCTCAGGATTTTTGGAGTTACAGAATTATTGGAGAGTTACAGATTACTACAGACTGTTCTGTTTTTGAGAGATTCTGCTTTCGATGCACAGTTTGCTTGTTTTCTAGTTTCCATGGCTTATATTGCTTAATATAAATTGTAGAAATGATATGGCATAGTAGGCATCATGTGAGAAAAATTGTGAATCTTGTCTTGACAGTACCTAAGTGGTGATTTGATTTCTTATACTAACGGAGCTTACGAGTTTTCTGTTGAGTTTTGTGTTGTGAAGTTTTCAAGTTTTGGGTAAAGATTCGATGGACTATGGGATGAGGAGTGGCAATAGCCTAAACTTGGGGATGCCCAAGGCAACCCAAGGTAATATTCAAGGACAACCAAGAGCCTAAGCTTGGGGATGCCCGGAGGGCATCCCCTCTTTCGTCTTCGTTCATCGGTAACTTACTTGGAGCTATATTTTTATTCACCACATGATATGTGTTTTGCTTGGAGCGTCATTTTATTTTCTTTTGTTTTGCTTGCTGTTTGAATAAATTACCAAGATCTGAAATTCTTAAATGTTAGAGAGTCTTCATATAGTTACATAATTATTCGACTACTCATTGATCTTCACTTACATCTTTTGGAGTAGTTTGTCATTTGCTCTAGTGCTTCACTTATATCTTTTTAGAGCACGACGGTGGTTTAATTTTGAAGAAATAGATGAACTCTCATGCTTCACTTATATTATTTTGAGAGTCTTTAGAACAGCATGGTAATTTGCTTGGGTTATAAAATTAGTCCTACTATGATGGGCATTCAAGATGGGTATAATAAAAACTTTCATATAGAGTGCATTGAATACTATGAGAAGTTTGATACTTGATGATTGTTTTGAGATATGAAGATGGTGATATTAGAGTCATGCTAGTTGAGTAGTTGTGAATTTGAGAGATACTTGTGTTAAAGTTTGTGATTCTCGTAGCATGCACGTATGGTGAACCGTTATGTGATGAAGTCAGAGCATGATTTATTTTTTAATTGTCTTCCTTATGAGTGGCGGTCGGGGACGAGCGATGGTATTTTCCTACCAATCTATCCCCCTAGGAGCATGCACATAGTACTTTGTTTCGATAACTAATAGATTTTTGCAATAAGTATGTGAGTTCTTTATGACTAATGTTGAGTCTATGGATTATACGCACTCTCACCCTTCCACCATTGCTAGCCTCTCTAGTATCGCGCAACTTTCACCGGTACCATAAACCCTCCATCTACCTTCCTCAAAACAGCCACCATACCTACCTATTATGGCATTTCCATAGCCATTCCGAGATATATTGACATGCAATTTTCCGCCGTTCCATTTATTATGACACACTCCATCATTGTCATATTGCTTTGCATGATCATGTAGTTGACATCGTATTTGTGGCAAAGCCACCGTTCATAATTCTTTCATACATGTCACTCTTGATTCATTGCACATCCCGGTACACCGCTGGAGGCATTCACATAGAGTCATATTTTGTTCTAAGTATCGAGTTGTAATTCTTGAGTTGTAAGTAAATAAAAGTGTGATGATCTTCATTATTAGAGCATTGTCCCATGTGAGGAAAGGATGATGGAGACTATGATTCCCCCACAAGTCGGGATGAGACTCCAGACGAAAAAAGAGGCCATATAAAAAGGCCCAAATAAAAAACAAAAAAACAAAAAATGAGAGAAAAAGAGAGAAGGGGCAATGCTACTATCCTTTTACCACACTTGTGCTTCAAAGTAGCACCGTGATCCTCATGATAGAGAGTCTCCCATGTTGTCACTTTCATATACTAGTGGGAATTTTTTGTTGTAGAACTTGGCTTGTATATTCCAATGATGGGCTTCCTTAAAATGCCCTAGGTTTTCGTGAGCAAGCGAGTTGGATGCACACCCACTTAGTTTATTTTTGAGCTTTCATACACTTATAGCTCTACTGCATCCGTTGCATGGCAATCCTTACTCACTCACATTGATATGTATTGATGGGCATCTCCATAGCCCATTGATACACCTAGTTGATGTGAGACTATCTTCTCCTTTTGTCTTCTCCACAACCACCATTCTATTCCACCTATAGTGCTATGTCCATGGCTCACGCTCATGTATTGCGTGAAAGTTGAAAAAGTTTGAGAACATCAAAAGTATGAAACAATTTCTTGGCTTGTCATCGGGGTTGTGCATGATTTAAATATTTTGTGTGATGAAGATAGAGCATAGCCAGACTATATGATTTTGTAGGGATGAGCTTTCTTTGGCTATGTTATTTTGAGAAGACATAATTGCTTGGTTAGTATGCTTGAAGTATTATTGTTTTTATGTTGATATTAAGCTTTTGTCTTGAATCTTTCAGATCTGAATATTCATGCCACAATAAATAAAATTACATTGGAAAATATGTTAGGTAGCATTCCACATCAAAAATTTTGTTTTTATCATTTACCTACTCGAGGACGAGAAGGAATTATGCTTGGGGATGCTTGATACGTCTCCAACGTATCTATAATTTTTGATTGTTCCATGCTATTATAGTATCTATCTTGGATGTTTTATATGCATTTATATGCTACTTTATATGATTTTTGGGACTAACCTATTAACCTTGAGCCTAGTGCCAGTTTTTGTTTTTTTCCTTGTTTCTGAGTTTTACAGAAAAGGAATACCAAATGGAGTCCAATTGACGTGCCAATTTTTGATGATTTTTTATGGACCAAAAGAAGCCCCCAGAGTAAAAGAGTTGGGCCAGAAGAGTCCCGGGCCGTCCACGAGGGTGGGGGCGCGCCCTACCCCCCCCCCTAGGCGCGTCGCCCTATCTCGTGGACAACTTGGGCACCTCCCTGACTTGTTCCCAATACCAAAAATTCCTATAAATACTAAATCCTGCAGAAAATAACCTAGATCGGAAGTTCCGCCACCGCAAGCCTCTGTAGCCACCGAAAACCAATCTAGACCCGTTCCGGCACCCTACCGGAGGGGGGAATCCCTCTCTGATGGCCATCTTCATCATCCCGGCGCTCTCCATGACGAGGAGGGAGTAGTTCACCCTCGGGGCTGAGGGTATGTACCAGTAGCTATGTGTTTGATCTCTCTCTCATGTTCTTGATTCGGCACGATCTTGATGTATCGCGAGCTTTGCTATTATAGTTGGATCTTATGATGTTTCTCCCCCTCTATCTTCTTGTAATGGATTGAGTTTTCCCTTTGAAGTTATCTTATCGGATTGAGTCTTTAAGGATTTGAGAACACTTGATGTATGTATTGCATGTGCTTATCTGTGGTGACAATGGGATATTCACGTGATCCACTTGACGTATGTTTTGGTGATCAACTTGTGAGTCCCGTGACATCGTGAACTTATGCATAGGGGTTGGCACACGTTTTTGTATCGACTCTCCGGTAGAAACTTTGGGGCACTCTTTGAAGTTCTTTGTGTTGGTTGAATAGATGAATCTGAGATTGTGTGATGCATATCGTATAATCATACCCACTGATACTTGAGGTGACATTGGATTATCTAGGTGACATTAGGGTTTTGGTTGATTTGTGTCTTAAGGTGTTATTCTAGTACGGACTCTAGGATAGATTGAACGGAAAGAATAGCTTCATTTTATTTTACTACGGACTCTTGAATAGATCGATCAGAAAGGATAACTTTGAGGTAGTTTCGTGCCCTACAATAATCTCTTCATTTGTTCTCCACTATTAGTGACTTTGGAGTGACTCTTTGTTGCATGTTAAGACATAGTTATACGATCCAATTATGTTATTATTGTTGAGAGAACTTGCACTAGTGAAAGTATGAACCCTAGGCCTTGTTTCAACGCATTGCAATACCATTTTCGCTCACTTTTATCATTAGTTACCTTGCTATTTTTATATTTTCAGATTACAAAAACCTATATCTACCATCCATATTGCATTTGTATCACCATCTCTTTGCCGAACTAGTACACGTATACAATTTACCATTGTATTGGGTGTGTTGGGGACACAAGAGACTCTTTGCTATTTGGTTGCAGGGTTGTTTGAGAGAGACCATATTCATCCTACGCCTCCCACGGATTGATAAACCTTAGGTCATCCACTTCAGGGAAATTTGCTACTGTCCTACAAACCTCCGCACTTGGAGGCCCAACAATGTGTACAAGAAGAAGGTTGTGTTGTAGACATCAGTCCTCCTCCTCTCATCTCCTTCTTTCCTTCCGCGTGAATCAGCTTGCGCGCACAGTGTGGGCACCGCCCCCATAGCCTGAACGTCCTCCAGGTCGACGACCACCCAACTCCACACCTGGACCTCCTTCCTCCACCGCCCTATGCTGCTGGATGTGCTCGCCGCCCTCCCCCATGGTGGTAGCACCGTGCCTCGCCGATGCAGCTATTTTGAATCGTTGGTGGCAGAAAAAAAATCTGTCGTTCTCGCAAAAACCTATGTAGTTTGCAACATATTTCGTCGCTGGATGTAGCTCCGTTGTGCGGCGACACTCGCCGCCCTCAGCTCCTTATGGTTCCAGCAAGAACATAAGCTGGTTGTAGCAAAATGTGCCATTGGATGCAACTCCGCCGTGCCTCCCAGTCATCATCACATTCGTCGCTGCATCGGTTGTAGCAAAGCACGATGCTTTTTGTAGCTTTTTAGTCTTTGGTTCTACCTTCTTCCGGTGTAGTCGCATCCGTTGTAGCAAATTGAGACGCCAGTTGTAGCAAACGACACTGCCGGTTCCAGCAAAAATGAGACTATTGGTTCCAACATTTTGGTTGCGAAACATTCATGCGGGCTGAAGATTTCTAAATCTCTAGTTGAAGTCTTTTCATCTACGAGTTGAAACTCTTTGTCAAATGTTGTAACTTTTCATGTGTTCCAATATATCGTTGAAGTTTTTTTATCTACTTGATGTAGCTTTTTGAGCCCATGGTTCTAGCAAAAACCAATGCAACTTGTAGCATTTTTCATCGCTGGATGTAGCTCCGTTGCGCGGCGACACTCGCCGCCCTCAGCTCCTTATGGTTCCAGCAAAAATATAAGCTAGTTGTAGAAAAATGTGCCATTGGATGCAGATCCGCCGTGCCTGCCGTGAAGGAAATATGCCCTAGAGGCAATAATAAAGTTGTTATTTATATTTCCTTATATCATGATAAATTTTTATTTTTCATGCTAGAATTGTATTAACCGGAAACTTAGTACATGTGTGAATACATAGACAAACAGAGTGTCCCTAGCATGCCTCTACTTGACTAGCTCGTTAATCAAATATGGTTAAGTTTCCTAGCCATGGACATGTGTTGTCATTTGATAAACAGGATCACATCATTAGAGAATGATGTAATGAACTAGACCCATCCGTTAGCTTAGCACTATGATCGTTTAGCTTATTGCTATTTCTTTCTTCATAACTTATACATGTTCCTATGACTATGAGATTATGCAACTCCCGAATACCGGAGGAACATCTTGTGTGCTATCAAACGTCACAACATAACTGGGTGATTATAAAGATGCTCTATAGGTGTCTCAGATGGTATTAGTTGAGTTGGCATAGATCGAGATTAGGACTTGTCACTCTGTGTATCGGAGAGGTGTCTCTGGGCCCTCTCAGTAATGCACATCACTATAACCCTTGCAAGCAATGACTAATGAGTTAGTCATGGGATGATTCATTATGGAACGAGTAAAGAGACTTGCCGGTGACGAGATTGAACTAGGTATGATGATACCGACGATCGAATCTCGGGCAAGTAACATACAGATGACAAAGGGAACAACGTATGTTGTTATGTGGTTTGACCGAAAAAGATCTTTGTAGAATATGTAGGAACCAATATGAGCATCCAGGTTCCGCTATTGGTTATTGACCGGAGAGGAGTCTCGGTCATGTCTACATAGTTCTCAAACCTGTATTGTCTGCACGCTTAACGTTCAATGACGATATGTATTATGAGTTATGTGATTTGATGTACCGAAGGTTGTTCGGAGTCCCGGATGTGATCACGGACATGACGAGGAGTCTCGAAATGGTCTAGACATAAAGATTCATATATTGGAAGGCTACATTCAGACACTGGAAAGGTTCAGGTCGTTTCGGATAAGTTTCAGAGTACAGGGGGTTACCAGAACCCCCAGGGAAGTTATTGGGCTTCATGGGCCTAGTGGTGGAAGAGACGAGGCAGGCCAAGAGGTGGCACGCGCCCCCCTAGCCCAAACCGAATTGGACTAGGGCTAGGGGGCGGCCCCCCTTGCCTTCTCTTCTTCCTCTCCTTCCTTCTTCTCCTACTTGGACTAGGAAAGGGGGAAACCTACTCGTACTAGGAGTAGGAATCCCCCCCTTGGGTGCGCCCCTTGAGGCCGGCCCTCCTCCTCCTCCTCCTCCCCTATTTATATACGAGGGAAGGGGTACCCCATAGACACACACAAGTTGATCTTTAGCCGTGCGCGGTGCCCCCCTCCATAGTTTTACACCCCGGTCATATTGTCGTAGTGCTTAGGTGAAGCCCTGCGTCGGTAACTTCATCATCACCATCAACACGCTGTCGTGCTGACGGAACTCACCCTCGGCCTCTGCTGGATCAAGAGTACGAGGGACGTCACCGAGCTGAACGTGTGCAGATCATGGAGGTACCGTGCATTCGGTACTTGATCGGTTGGATCGCGAAGACGTTTGACTACATCAACCGCGTTACTTAACGCTTCCGCATTCGGTCTACGAGGGTACATAGACACACTCTCCCGTCTCGTTGCTATGCATCTCCTAGATAGATCTTACGTGATCCTAGGAATTTTTTTGAAATGCTGTGTTCCCCAACAGTGGCATCCGAGCCAGGTCTATGCGTAGATGTTATATGCACGAGTAGAACACAAAAAGTTGTGGGCAATAATAGTCATACTGCTTACCAGCATGTCATACTTTGATTCGGCGGTATTGTTGGATGAAGCGGCCCAGACCAACATTACATGACCGCGTTCATGAGACTAGTTCTACCGACGTGCTTCACACACAGGTGGCTAGTGGGTGTGTGTTTCTCCAACTTTAGTTGAATCGAGTGTGACTACGCCCAGTCCTTGTTGAAGGTTAAAACAGCACACTTGATGAAAAATCGTTGTGGTTTTGATGCGTAGGTAAGAACGGTTCTTGCTAGAAGCCCGTAGCAGCCACGTAAAACTTGCAACAACAAAGTAGAGAACGTCTAACTTGTTTTTGCAGGGCATGTTGTGATGTGATATGGTCAAGACGTGATTATATAAATTGTTGTATGAGATGATCATGTTTTGTAAAAGTTATCGGCAACTGGCAGGAGCCATATGGTTGTCGCTTTATTGTATGAAATGCAATCACCATGTAATTGCTTTACTTTATCACTAAGCGGTAGCGATAGTCGTAGAAGCAATAGTTGGCGAGCCGACGATGATGCTAGGATGGAGATCAAGGTGTCAAGCCGGTGAGGATGTTAATCATGACGGTGCTTTGGAGATGTGTAACATCCCAATTTTCAATTTGGATGTTATACATAGGTCATCATATGCATAACATATTTTATTTGCATTTTGGTTGTGATCCTAGAAATATTAAGCAACTCAAGGACCCAAGGAGAGAGTTGGGGATTTCATTTATTTTCATATTTGATTTTTTCTCAAATTTGAAAAGAGGATCAATTTGGTTTTAATATTTTTCTCTACAATTATTTCCAAAATTCAAATTAAAAGAGTGAAGATAATATGACTTCTTTAAAAATAGAGGAATATTGGAGGAAAAAAATTTAAAATCAAATAAATATTTTATTTGGATTTTATTTGAGATTTTATTTGAATTAGAAAAATATGCATTTGTGAAAATTGTATTTTTAGGCCAGAAAAATGTTCACTTTGTTCTAAATATTTTATTTAGACGGTGAAAATTGTTTTTGGCATTTTTAGTATTTTATATATATTTTATTAGGATTTTATTCAGGCAGAATTTCTCAAAAAAAGTTCCCGCTCGACTAGCCTAACGTATCTATAATTTTTGATTGTTCCATGCTATTATATTATCTGTTTTTCATGTTAATGAGCTTTATTTTACACTTTTGTATTATTTTTGGGACTAACCTATTAATCGGAGGCCCAACCCAAATTGTTGTTTTTTTGCCTATTTCAGTGTTTCGCAGAAAAAGAATATCAAATGGAGTCCGAATGGAATGAAACCTTCGGGAGCGTGATTTTTGGAACAAACGTGATCCAGAGGACTTGGAGTGGACGTCAAGCAATCAACGAGGCGGCCACGAGGCAGGGGGCACGCCTACCCCCCTGGGCACGCCCTCCCCCTCGTGGGTCCCTCATGGCTCAACCGACCTACTTCTTCCTCATATATATGTTCACATACCCCGAAAACATCCAGGAGCACCACGAAACCCTATTTCCATCGCCGCAACCTTCTGTACCCAAGAGATCCCATCTTGGGGCCTTTTTTGGAGCTCCACCGGAGGGGGCATTGATCACGGAGGGCCTCTACATCAACTCCATGGCCCCTCCGATGATGTGTGAGTAGTTTACCTCAGACCTTCGGGTCCATAGTTATTAGCTAGATGGCTTCTTCTCTCTCTTTGTATCTCAATACAAAGTTCTCCTTGATCCTCTTGGAGATCTATTCGATGTAATCTTCTTTGCAGTGTGTTTGTCGAGATCTGATGAATTGTGGGTTTATGATCAAGATTATCTATGAGCAGTATTTGAATCTTCTCTGAATTATTTTATGTATGATTGGTTATCTTTGCAAGTCTCTTCGAACTATCAGTTTGGTTTGGCCTACTAGATTGATCTTTGTTGCAATGGGAGAAGTGCTTAGCTTTGGGATCAATCTTGCGGTGCTCGATCCCAGTGACAGAAAGGGAAATGACATGTAATGTATTGTTGCCATCAAGGATAAAAAGATGGGGTTTATATCATATTGCATGAATTTATCCCTCTACATCTTGTCATCTTGCTTAAAGCGTTACTCTGTTCTTATGAACTTAATACTCTAGATGCATGCTAGATAGCGGTCGATGTGTGGAGTAATACTAGTAGATGTAGGCAGGAGTTGGTCTACTTGTCACGAGCGTGATGCCTATATACATGATCATACCTAGATATTCTCATAATTATTCGCTTTTCTATCAATAGCTCGACAGTAATTTATTCACCCACCGTAATACTTATGCTATCTTGAGAGAAGCCACTAGTGAAACCTATGGCCCCCGAGTCTATTCTCCATCATACAAGTTTCCAATCTATTTTATTTTCCAATCTTTACTTTCAATCTATATCATAAAAATACAAAAAATATTTATCTTATTATTATTATCTCTATCAGAACTCACGCTTGCAAGTGGCCGTGAAGGGATTGACAACCCCTTTATCACATTGGTTGCGAGGATCTTATTTGTTTGTGTAGGTACGAGGTGACTCGCGCGTGGTCTCCTACTGGATTGATACCTTAGTTCTCAAAAACCAAGGGAAATACTTACGCTGCATTGCTGCATCACCCTTTCCTCTTCAAGGGAAAACCAACGCATGCGCAAGAGGTAGAAGGGACCTATCCGCGATTATTTTTATCGCAGATTAGCCCGGTCTTCAAACACTCGCAACTTTTTGCTCGCTCGTCCAAATCCAATGAATCCAACGCCAAAATCTTCGTCTCAACCCCCTCTTTCCAGCTAACCAACTTGAACATGGTTTTGACAATTTAAAATTTGGTTGCAAGCAGATTTGAATTTGAACTTCTTTTGACCGTAGTTTGAGTTTCATAACTCCGTTTTGATTTATCCTTTTGGCAAATCGAAGCTCTTATCTTGTACTTTGATTTGGATCTTTTCTCTTGTGTTTTACCCTTGCATCTATTGATTGAGTGCTTATGTATGTTATTGTTTGTTTGTGATAGAGTTTCCAGAGTGCGTAGCGTGCTACTACGAGTCACTAGGGTTTTCAGATCGTCAGCAACGCAAGTAACACTTTGATCATACCCCTTTTTACCCAGTTTTTATGCATTAGTTGCAAACCCTCAAACATTGCATGAGTAGGATCTGTTTAACATGTGGGTATTGGGACGTAGTTGCTGAGGTAGTACCTATTACCCTTTTCATTCAAACCTGGGAGTTACTTCTACGTTATGCTTATACTGTTATGCTATGCTCGTAGATGTGGTTTGGTTTGAGTGATTCATGACAGTTGTGAGTATTATTATGAACTAAGGGTTTATTTAAGGTGGCTACTTTAACACACATCTGGTTGGATTGTTTGTGGGCACCTGGGGTAATCCAGTGTTGTCCAAGGAGATCCCGGGGAGTCCGTGTGATCATCGTATGGTCCGCCACCCAGGCTCAAAGGGATCATAATGTTATTCATGCTGGAAACTTCCGTGTGCAGCCATAAGCCATTATGGGCTCTGGCATAGTTGAGTATGTTGCGCGACCTCTTTCAGTGGTAAACTAGCAGATGTAGGGGATGTAGGTGGTACGGTTTACCCGTCGAAAGGGCTAATGCTTCTGAAAGACTGTGTCTCGATCATCCGTTTCTCAAACATCATGTAGTGCGAGAAATCAACGGAGGAGATCGAGTCTTGTGGGGAAAAGTGTGCAAACCTCTGCAGAGTGTACAAACTAATCATGGTTAGCTGTGTCCCCGGTTATGGACATCTTGAGTATTTGGTACTTGAATTATTATGTTGATGTCATCATTTTACTTAATTAACTAGTTGGGTTAATGATTATTAATTTGGATTGAGATGGGGTTACCATTCTCAATGTTTTCAACAAACTTTATAGTTAAATAAAATATATTCCTTTGTTGTAGGGAAATACTAGCTTTCTGCAAAAATAGCCATAGAGCCTCCACCAGCCAAATATGCATATACTTATAGCTATTACTTGTTCATTGCTCTACAGTGTTATTTTGCTAGCATATTCCATGTGCTGACCCGTTTCGGGCTACAACGTGTTATGTTGCGGACTTTTCACACGAAGAGTAAGGTGCGCTAGGTCGTTGTCTTGCACTCAGCTATGCCGTTGGAGTTGATGGACTCATTTTACCTTCGAAGCCTTCCATTCTTATCTTCATTAGATGGCCTTCATCCATATTATTGTGTTAAGTACTCTCTTTTGAGATATTCAATGTAATAAGTGTGTGATTGAATTCTGTTATAAATCCTTCAAGTACTATGTGTTTCAGCATTACCGATCCAGAGATGACACTTATGCACAAAGATTTTGCCGTTTGAGGTCGGGTCGCTACAAGATGGTATCAAAGCACACACTGACTGTAGGACACAACCACTAAGATAAGCCTTAGGTCACTCTTCTCTACTCATTTCTGACTCTTCTCCACTTTCCACTCTATAGATGGCGGATTCAAGGAACAAGTTTGCTCAATCGGATGAAGACACCCCTTTTGGATGACACTTGAAGGAGGCCACTTGATACCTGAACATCAGAATACCAAGCTTCACCGGGACCTACACCGCCACTCTACCGGAAGAAGAGCGCTGGACCATTTGAGTACATGTGCCAGGAAGGACATTCACACTAGTTACTGAGCCCATAGAGTTTTCCTTTGATGCACCAGCCTGTAGTCTAGGAAAGGAGCATGGCAGCTCACATCGCCATGGGACGCATCGGTGAAGTTTACCGCAAGGATCTTAAGGACACCATCTACCAGATATGTGGACGCCGAGATGAGCAATGGGAGATGATCAGCACCAAGAGGGACAAGTCCATTGCAGCCTACGTCCAGGAGTTAAACTAACACATTCCTCGTCAGGAGAACCAGATGTGCGCCAGCATGATAGACCTGAAGAAGGTGATGACTAGGAACATGGAGCTAGAATAGGAACTCAAGTCTACACATGATGCATATGAAGAGGAAATTGCAGTACTACTGGAGAAGAACGAAGATCTGAAGAAGAAACTAGGAATATTCATGGGAGACCCTACGCTAGGAGGTGACGACCACCCCGAAGACTACATCATCATCGACGACACCGACTCCGACCCTGATAGTGATGATGACTATGAAGACGAAGCTGGAGCAGATATTATGGAGTCTTCTTCCAATCAAAATTTCTAGTTGACCACCATATTATTAGTAGTATTCCCCCATGTATATAGTAGTAGTCCGAGTATTTTATAACGGTAGCTAGATCGATTGTATGCCCTTGTTTGAATTGAGTGGTGTTTATGAATGTGTGTTTGTCTCATGTGCATATGGGTAGTAATTTTCTCCCTAGACCTCACTCTATTCTAATCTCTCCCCTCTAAACCTATCAGATGCCTCTGAGACGCGACCCCAGATTTGTTTTCCCACCGGAGCTCACCCAGTTGATCCTGTAGCAGAATGCCTTGATGCAACTACTAGTCCAGAACCAAGGCAACAACAACAACAACAATAACAACAACCATCTCCACCATGATCAGTTGACAACTTAGCCCGTTTTCTGAGGTTGAATCCACCGGTGGTTTCTAGTAGCACCGAGCCAATTGTTGCTGATGAATGGCTCCGCAGGATTGGAAGGGAGCTGACCACCGCAAGTTGCACAGATGCTGAGAAGGTGCATTTTGCCGCACACCAACTGGATGGACCCACAACCTCATGGTGGGAGAATTACACATCCACTTTTCCCATAGCCAATGTCACATGGGATCAGTTTCAGCAAGCTTTTCGCACAGCCCATGTCTCTATAGGAGCAATGAATATGAAGAAGCGTGAGTTTTGCATCTAACGCCAGGGAAATCGTACTATGGGGTAGTACGTGGATGAGTTTAGCAAGTTAGCCCGTTATGCCCCAGATGATGTGTCCACAGATGCCGTGAAGTAGGAGGAGTTATGGAAGGCTGAATGATGGGATGGGTATGCAGTTGATGGTGGCAACATTCACTAACTACCAGGACTTGGTAGACCGGGCCCTTACGATTGAAAGCAAACGACAATAGATAGAGAGCCACAAACGGAAGTATGGACAGGGGAAGTACAATTCTAGAGCTCAGCAGAAGCCTCACTTTACCCCTATCTCCGGAGGTTACACCCATAACCATGGAGGCCATACCCACAATGGAGGAAGCTCACATAACCATAGTGGGCCTAAGAATGGAAACAGGAATGGAGCAAGCAACAACCAGAACCGTCCCAACCCAGCAACGCCCGTCAAGAAGGACCTGAGCCATGTTACCTGTTACAAGTGCAGGAAGATTGGGCACTATGCCAACGATTGTTCTGAGCTGAAGAATGGCAATGGAAATGGAAACTCTAGGAAGAATCCCAATCCCTTCACCAGAGGTCAGGTGAACCACATCAACGTGGAGGAGGTTGAAGATCATCCCGACGCAGTGATCGGTAAGTTTTTTGATTAAGTCATTTACCGCACTCGTTATTTTTGACACTAGTGCATCGCATTCATACATATCAAGGGGGTTTGTGGACAAGTTTAAGTTGCTAACCTTAGCCCTTAGGTCACCCATGTTAGTAAGCTCGCCAGGAGCAGAGTATATGGCCAGCCGATGGTGTGATCGGTTACCCTTGACCATTGGTAGCCATGTTTTCCCCTCAGACCTAATAATTTTGGAGTCCCAAGGATTGGATATAATATTAGGCATGGATTGGTTATCGAGGTACGGAGGAAACATCGATTGTGCTAGTAAGTCAATTTTACTCACCACCCCGGAAGGAAAAAGGATCAAGTATGTGTCTAGACATGCGCCAAGGAGGACCCAAGTAAATTCTCTCTCGGGAGTTGTTCAGGAGGAAGTGCCAGTTGTGAAGGATTACCCGGATGTATTTCCAGAGGAACTACCAGGCATGCCGCCAGATTGAGACATAGAATTTTTGATTGAGCTGTTGCCAAGCATTAGACCAATATCGAAGAGACCGTATCGGATGCCCGCAAATGATCTAGAGGAAATTAAGAAGCAAATTGAGGAGTTATTGGAAAAAGGTTAGATCCGACCAAGTCATCACCGTGGGGATCCCCAGTGCTCTTAGTTGAGAAGAAGGATGGATCTTTGAGAATGGTTGTTGATTATCGAGCATTGAATGAGGTGACGATCAAGAATAAGTACCCACTACCGATGATCAATGATCTATTTGACCAGTTGCAAGGAGCTAAAGTATTCTCCAAGATCGATTTGCGATCAGGATACCACCAGCTGAAGATCGAGAACAAGATTTACCTAAGACAGCTTTTACCACAAGGTACGGGTTATATGAGTACACGGTCATGTCATTTGGACTGACTAATGCCCCTGCCTATTTTATGAGCATGATGAACAAGGTGTTCATGGAGTTCTTGGATAAGTTTGTAGTGGTGTTCATTGATGATATTTTGATGTACTCGAAGAATGAAGAGGAACACAAGGAACACTTGCCCTTAGTTCTCAAGAAGCTCAGGGAACATCAGTTGTATGCCAAGTTTAGCAAGTGTGAGTTTTGGTTAAAGGAAGTTGTGTTTCTTGGACATGTTATATCAGGAGAAGGTATAGCAGTAGACCCCACCAAGGTTTAGTCTGTCACTGAGTGGCTGGCACCCACCTCAGTTGGAGAGATCCACAGTTTTCTGGGACTCCCAGGATATTACAGGAGGTTCATTGATAATTTGTCCAAGATTGCGAAACCCATGACTGAGTTGTTGAAGAAGGACGCCAAGTTCAAATGGACCAAGGATTGTGAGGCCAGTTTTCAGGAGTTGAAGAAACGTTTGGTTACAGCCCTAGTGCTGATTCTTTCGGATATACGCAAGGATTTTCAAGTGTATTGAGACACTTCTCGCTTAGGACTTGGAGGTGTACTTATGCAGGACGGAAGAGTTGTTTCATATGCCTCACGACAGCTTCGACCTCATGAGTTGAATTATGCCACCCATGATTTGGAGTTAGCAGCCGTAGTGCATGCGCTTAAGACCTGGAGACATTTTCTGAATGAAAACAGATGTGATGTGTACACGGATCACAAGAGTTTGAAGTACATTTTCATGCAGAAGGAGTTGAATCTCGGGCAGAGAAGATGGTTGGAGCTCATAAAGGATTATGATATGAAGTTGCATTATCATCCCGGGAAGGCCAATGTCGTAGCAGACGCTTTGAGCCGCAAGAGTTATGCCAATACCCTCGTAAGCGGAGGATTACCGCAGGAGTTAGTTGACGATCTCAAGGAACTTCGTTTGGAGATAGTTCCAAGAGGTTTTGTTGCAGCAACAGAGGTTCAGTCTATGTTATTGGGAAATATCCGAGAAGCTCAGAAGGATGATAAGGAAATCACTGAGATAAAGGAGAATATGAACAAGGGAAAAGCCAAGGGTTTCCGTGAGGATGAGCACGAGACTTTATGGTTTGAGGATCGTATATATGTGCCCAATAATGCGGAGATCAAGAAGTTAATACTTCAGGAAGCTCATGACCCGCCATACTCGATTCACCCCGGAAACACCAAGATGTATTTGGATTTGAAGGAGCGTTTCTGGTGGACAAGTATGAAGAAAGATATTGCCGAGTATGCAGCAGTATGTGATGTATGTCAGAGAGTGAAGGCAGAACATCAGAAGCCAGCAGGGTTGCGTCAGCCTATGCCGATACCCGAATGGAAGTGGGACAAGCTTGGCATGGATTTCATCACCGGATTACCTACGACCCGATCGGGATATGATTCAATCTGGGTAGTAGTCGATCACTTGACCAAGGTAGCTCACTTTATCCTAGTCAAAACCACATATACAAGTGCGAAGTTGGCCAAGATATATATCACCAGGATCGTATGTCTGCATGGTGTTCCGAGGACCATCATATCAGATAGAGGGACACAGTTTAGCTCAAAGTTTTGGAATTAGCTGCAACAGACTTTGGGTACTAGGCTAGAGTTCAGTACAGCCTTTCATCCACAGACATATGGACAGACAGAGAGAGTCAATCAGATTCTGGAGGACATGTTGAGAGCTTGTGCGCTAGATTATGGATCTAGTTGGGATGACAATTTTCCTTACGCAGAGTTCTCATACAACAACAGTTATCAGGCTAGTTTGAAGATGGCACCTTTCAAAGCCTTGTATCGAAGGAGATGCAGGACACCGTTAATGTGGGATGAAGTTGGAGACCGTTAGTTGTTTGGACCAGATCTGATCAAAGAGTCTGAAGAGAAGGTTAAGTTGATTCGAGATAGACTGAAGGTAGCTCAGTCTAGGTAGAAGAGTTATGCCGATACTAAATGCAAGGAGGTAGTCTATGAAATTGGAGACAGAGCATATCTTCGTGTGTCACCACTCCGAGGAGTTAAATGATTTGGAGTTAAAGGAAAGTTAGCCCCGAGATTTGTAGGACCGTACCGAGTTCTGGAACGTATGGGAGAAGTTGCCTACAACTTGGAGTTACCCGAAGGATTTTCAGGAGTTCACGATGTGTTTCACATTTCCCAGATGAAGAAGTGCCATGCTGAGATGGCCGATATTCCTCTGAGAGATACAGTGCCCCTGGAAGAAATTCAGTTGGAGAGTGATCTGACCTACGAAGAGAAACCCGCCAAGATCCTCGAGTTTGCCAGCCGAGTTACACGCATCAAGGTTATCAAGTTTTGCAAAGTTCAGTGGAGCCACTATACCGAGGATGAAGCCACCTTGGAGCGAGAGGAAGACCTATGAAAAGACCACCCACACCTATTTTCTAGCTAACCCGAATCTCGAGGGCGAGATTCATCTTAAGGGGGGTAGGTTTGTAACATCTCAATTTTCAATTTGGATGTTATACATAGGTCATCATATGCATAACATATTTTATTTGCATTTTGGTTGTGATCCTAGAAATCTTAAGCAACTCAAGGACCCAAGGAGAGAGTTGGGGATTTCATTTATTTTCATATTTGAATTTTTCTTAAATTTGAAAAGAGGATCAACTTGGTTTTAATATTTTTCTCTCCAATTATTTCCAAAATTCAAATTAAAAGAGTGAAGATAATATGACTTCTTCAAAAAGAGAGTAATATTGGAGGAAACATTTAAAATCAAATAAATATTTTATTTGGATTTTATTTGAGATTTTATTTGAATTAGAAAATATGCATTTTTTAAAATTGCATTTTCAGGCCACAAAAATGTTCACTTTGTTCTTAATATTTTATTAAGACGGTGAAAATTGTTTTTGGCCTTTTTAGTATTTTTTATATATTTTATTAGGATTTTATTCTGGCGGAATTTCTCTAAAAAAACGTTCCCGCCCGACTGGGCTGAAGGCCCAGCCGAGCAGGCCACGGCCCACCAGCACGCCGCCTTCCCCACGCCGAGTCGCACCCGAGCTAGACTCCGGTAGGACTCCGGGAGCCGCCCGCCGCCGCCGCTTGGCCCCTCCGCCAAGTTGGACTCCCCCCGGCCTTTATATATGCCGCCACCCCCGCCCCTCATCCCCACATCGCCCCATCGCCGCAGCCTGCACCACCGCCGCCAGCGCCGCCGCTAGCACCGCACCGCCGCTGCTGGACTCGCCGGATCTCACCTCGCCGCCGTCGTCCCGGTTTTTCTCGAAGAACCGGTAAAAACCGCCGCCGATGCCCCTATTTTTTTTTGGGTTTTCGTTTTCGATCGGTTAGATCGGTTTTTCTCTAGTTTCGCTTTTTAGCGAACGTTCACTCAAACGTCTCCGCTAGCAAACACGTTCGCCTGTTTGTCCCTGATAGCGAACGATCATTCGATAGTCTTTTTCTTTTATTTTATTTTCGGCCAGGGCCCTATCCGCGATTATTTTTATTGTAGATTAGCCCCTGATCTTCAAATGCTCGCAACTTTTTGCTTGCTCGTCCAAATCCAGTGAAACCAACGCCAAAATCTTCGTCTCGACCCCCTCTTTCCAGCTAACCAACTTGAACATGGTTTTGAAAATTTAAAATTTGGTTGCAAGCACATTTGAATTTGAACTTTTTTGACCATAGTTTGAGTTTCGTAATTCCATTTTGATTTATCCTTTTGGCAAATCAAAGCTCTTCTCTTGTAGTTTCGATTTGGATCTATTCTCTTGAGTTTTACCCTTGCATCTATTGCTTGAGTGCTTATGTATGTTATTGTTTGTTTGCGATAGAGTTTCCGGAATGCGAAGCGTGCTACTACGAGCCACTAGGGTTTTCATATCGTCAGCAAGGCAAGTAACACTTTGATCATACCCCTTTATTACCCACTTTTTATGCATTAGTTGCAAACCCTCAAACATTGCATGAGTAGGATCTATTTACCATGTGGGTATTGGGAAGTAGTTGTTGAGGTAGTACCTATTGCCCTTTTCATTCAAACCCTGGAGTTACTTCTACGTTATGCTTATACTACTATGCTATGCTCGTAGACGTGGTTTGGTTTGAGTGATTCATGACACTTATGAGTATTATTATGAACTATTTAAGGTGGCTACTTTAATACACATCTGGGTGGATTGTTTGTGGGCACCTGGGGTAATCCAGTGTTGTCCAAGGAGATCCCGGAGAATCTGCGTGATCATCGTATGGTCCACCACCCAGGCTCATAGGGATCATAATGTTATTCATGCTGGAAACTTCCATGTGCAGCCACAAGCCATTATGGGCTCTGGCATAGTTGAGTATGTTGTGTGGCCTCTTTCACTGGTAAACTAGCAGATGTAGGTATGTTGGTGGTACAGTTTACCCATCGAAAGGGCTAATGCTTCTGAAAGACTGTGTCTTGGTTATCCGTTTCTCAAACATCATGTAGTGCGAGAAACCAACGGAGGAGATCGAGTCTTGTTGGGAAAAGTGCACAAACCTCTGCAGAGTGTACAAACTAATCATGGTTAGCCATGTCCCTGGTTAAGGACATCTTGAGTATCTGGTACTTGAATTATTATGTTGATCTCATCATTCTACTTAATTAACTTGTTGGGTTAATGATTATTAATTTGGGATTGAGATGGGGTTACCATTCTCAGTGTTTTCAACAAACTTTGTAGTTAAATAAAATATATTTCTTTCTTGTAGGAAAAAACTAGCTTTCTGCAAAAATAGCCATAGAGCATACTAGATTTCAATAAACTTTGTAGTTAAATAAAATATAATCCTTTGTTATGGCTTAGAACCAAGACTTCATCGATGTTTTGAACGTCATGGAGCATATGAGATGTTCCAGGAGTTGAAGTTAATATTTCAAGCAAATGCTCGGATTGGGAGATATGAAGTCTCCAATAAGTTCTACAGCTGCAAGATGGAGGAGAATAGTTCTGGTAGCGAACATATACTCAGAATGTCTGGGTACCACAACCAATTGACTGAACTGGGAGTTAATCTTCCTGATGATAGTGTCATTGACAGAGTTCTTCAATCATTACCACCAAGCTACAAAAGCTTCGGGATGAACTATAATATGCAACGGATGGATAAGACAATTCCCGAGCTCTTCACAATGCTAAAGGCTGCGGAGGTAGAAATAAAGGAGCATCAAGTGTTGATGCTTAACAAGACCACTAGTTTCAAGAAAAAGGGCAAAGGGAAGAAGGGGAACTTCAAGAAGAACGGCAAGCAAGTTTCTGCTCAAGTGAAGAAGCCCATGTCTGGACCTAAGCCTGAGACTGACTACTTCTACTGCAAAGGGACTAGTCACTAGAAGCGGAACTGCCCCAAATATTTGGCGGATAAGAATGATGGAAAAGTGAGAGGTATATTTGATATACATGTTATTAATGTGTACCTTACTAATGCTCGCAGTAGCGCCTGGGTATTTGATACTGGTTTTGTTGCTAATATTTGCAACTCGAAATAGGGGCTACGGATTAAGAGAAGATTGGCTAAGGACGAGGTGACAATGCGGTGGGAAATGGTTCCAAAGTCGATGTGATCGCCGTTGGCACGCTACCTCTACATCTATCTTTGAGATTACTATTAGACCTGAATAATTGTTATTTGGTGCCATCATTAAGCATGAACATTATATCTGGATCTTGTTTGATGCGAGGCGGTTATTCATTTAACTCAAAGAATAATGGTTGTTCTATTTATATGAGTAATATCTTTTATAGTCATGCACCCTTGAGGAGTGGTCTATTTTTAATAAATCTCGATAGTAGTGATAGACATATTCATAGTATTGAAGCCAAAAGATATAAGTTTAATAATGATAGTGCAACGTATTTGTGGCACTACCGTTTAGGTCATATTGGTATAAAGCGCATGAAGAAACTCCATGCTAATGGGCTTTTGGAATCACTTGATTATGAATCACTTGATGCTTATGAACCATGCCTCATGGGCAAGATGACTAAATACTCTGTTCTCCGGAACAATGGAGCGAGCAACAGACTTGTTGGAAATAATACATACTGATGTATGCGGTCCGATGAGTGTTGATGCTCGTGGCGGGTATCATTATTTTCTGACCTTCATAGATGATTTGAGCAGATATGGGTATATCTACTTGATGAAACATAAGTCTAAAACATTTGAAAAGTTCAAAGAATTTCAGTGTGAAGTGGAAAATCATCGTAACAAGAAAATTAAGTTTCTATGATCTGATCGTGGAGGTGAATATTTTAGTTATGAGTTTGGTCTTCATTTGAAACAATGTGAAATATATTCGCAACTCATGCCACCTAGAACACCACGGCGTAATGGTGTGTCCGAACATCGTAACCACACTTTATTAGATATGGTGTGATCTATGATGTCTCTTACGGATTTACCGCTATCGTTTTGGGTTATGCTTTAGAGACAGCTGCATTCACGTTAAATAGGGAGCCATTAAAATCCATTGAGACGACAACATATGAACTGTGGTTTGGCAAGAAACCCAAGTTGTCATTTCTTAAAGTTTGGGGCTGCAATGCTTATGTGAAAAAGCTTCAACCTGATAAGAAAGAACCCAAATCGGAGAAATGTGTCTTCATAGGATACCCAAAGGAAACTGTTGGGTACACCTTCTATCACAGATCCGAAGGCAAGATATTCGTTGCTAAGAATGGATCCTTTCTAGAGAAGGAGTTTCTCTCGAAAGATGTGAGTGGGAGTAAAGTAGAACTTGATGAGGTAACTATACCTTCTCCCTTATTGGAAAGTAGTTCATCACAGAAATCAGTTCCAACGATTCCTACACCAATTAGTGAGGACGCTAATGATGATGATCATGAAACTTCTGATCAAGTTACTACCGATCCTCATAGGTCAACCAGAGCAAGATCCTCACCAGAGTGGTACGGTAATCTTGTTCTGGACGTCATGTTACTTGACCATGACGAACCTACAAACTATGAGGAAGCGATGATGAGCCCAGATTCGGCAAAGTGGCCCGAGGCCATGAAATTTAAGATGGGATCCATGTATGAGAACAAAGTATGGACTTTGGTTGACTTGCCCGATGATCGGCAAGCCATAGAGAATAAATGGATCTTCAAGAAGAAGACTGACACTGACGGTAATGTTACTGTCTACAAAGCTCAAATTGTTGCGAAAGGTTTTCAACAAGTTCAAGGAGTTGACTACGATGAGACCTTCTCACCCGTAGCGATGCTTAAGTCTGTTCGAATCATGTTAGCAATTGCCGCATTTTATGATTATGAAATTTGGCAAATGGATGTCAAAACTGCATTCCTTAATGGGTTTTCTTAAAGAAGAGTTGTATATGATGCAACCAGAAGGCTTTGTCGATCCTAAAGGTGTTGATAAAGTGTGCAAGCTCCAGAGATCCCTTTATGGACTGGTGCAAGCCTCTCGGAGTTGGAATATACACTTTGATAGTGTGATCAAAGCATATGGTTTTATACAGACTTTTGGTGAAGCTTGTATTTACATGAAAGTGAGTGGGAGCTCTGTAGCAATTCTAATATTATATGTGGATGACATATTGTTGATCGGAAATGATATAGAATTTCTAGATAGCATAAAAGTATACTTGAATAAGAATTTTTCAACGAAAGACCTCGGTGAAGCTGCTTATATATTGGGCATCAAGATCTATAGAGATAGATCAAGACACTTAATTGGACTTTCACAAAGCACATACCTTCATAATGTTTTGAAGAAGTTCAAAATGGATCTAGCAAAGAAAGGGTTCTTGCCTGTGTTACAAGGTGTGAAGCTGAGTCAGACTCAATGCCTGACCACTACAGAAGATAGAGAGAAAATGTAAGTCATTCCCTATGCCTCAGCCATAGGTTCTATCATGTATGCAATGTTGTGTACCAGACCTGATGTGTGCCTTGCTATTAGTTTAGCAGGGAGGTACCAAAGTAATCCAGGAGTGGATCACCGGACAGCGGTCAAGAACATCCTGAAATACCTAAAAAGGACTAAGGATATGTTTCTCCTTTATGGAGGTGACAAAGAGCTCATCGTAAACGGTTACGTCGATGCAAGCTTTGACACTGATCCGGATGACTCTAAGTCACAAACTGGATACGTATTTTTATTGAATGGTGGAGCCGTCAGTTGGTGCAGTTCTAAGCAGAGCGTCATGGCGGGATCTATGTGTGAAGCGGAATACATAGCTGCTTCAGAAGCAGCAAATGAAGGAGTTCATATCCGATCTAGGTGTAATACCTAGTGCATCGGGTCCAATGAAAATCTTTTGTGACAATACTGGTGCAATTGCCTTGGCAAAGGAATCCAGATGTCACAAGAGAACCAAGCACATCAAGAGACGCTTCAATTCCATCTGCGATCAACTCAAGGAGGGAGACATAGAGATTTATAAGATACATACAAATCTGAATGTTGCAGTCCGTTGACTAAGCCTCTCTCACGAGCAAAACATGATCAACTCCAAGACTCCATGGGTGTTAGAATCATTACTGTGTAATCTAAATTATTGACTCTAGTGCAACTGGGAGACTGAAGGAAATATGCCCTAGAGGCAATAATAAAGTTTTTATTCATATTTCCTTATATCATGATAAATGTTTATTTTTCATGCTAGAATTGTATTAACCTGAAACTTAGTACATGTGTGAATACATAGACAAACAGAGTGTCCCTAGTATGCATCTACTTGACTAGCTCGTTAATCAAAGATGGTTAAGTTTCCTAGCCATGGACATGTGTTGTCATTTGATAAACGGGATCACATCATTAGAGAATGATGTGATGGACTAGACCCATCCGTTAGCTTAGCACTATGATCGTTTAGTTTATTGCTATTGCTTTCTTCATAACTTATACATGTTCCTATGACTATGAGATTATGCAACTCTCGAATACCGGAGGAACACCTTGTGTGCTATCAAATGTCACAACGTAACTGGGTGATTATAAATATGCTCTACAGGTGTCTCCGATGGTATTTGTTGAGTTGGCAAAGAATCGAGATTAGGATTTGTCACTCTGTTTATCGGAGAGGTATCTTTGGGCCCTCTCGGTAATGCACATCACTATGAGCCTTGCAAGAAATGTTACTAATGAGTTAGTCATGGGATGATGCATTACAGAATGAGTAAAGAGACTTGCCGGTGACGAGGTTGAACTAGGTATGATGATACCAATGATCGACCTCGGGAAAGTAACATACCCATGACAAAGGGAACAATGTATGTTGTTATGCGGTTTGACCGATAAAGATCTTCGTAGAATATGTAGGAACCAATATGAGCATCCAGCTTCCGCTATTGGTTATTGACCGGAGAGGAGTCTCAGTCATTTCTATGATAACCCACAAGTATAGGGGATCAATTGTAGCCTCTTTTGATAAGTAAGAGTGTCGAACCCAACGAGGAGCTAAAGGTAGAACAAATATTCCCTCAAGTTCTATCGACCACCGATACAACTCTATGCACGCTTAACGTCCGCTTTACCTAGAACAAGTATGAAACTACAAGTACTTTGTAGATGTTGTTGGATAGGTTTGCAAGATAATAAAGACCGCATAAATAAAAAGTAGGGGCTGTTTAGATGAAGACACGACTAAGTTAGTTTTAGTTGATAGCTTGTTGTCACACAAAAAAGTTATTTGTCCCTAGGCAATCGATAACTAGACCGGTAATCATTATTGCAATTTTATTTGAGGGAGAGGCATAAGCTAACATACTTTCTCTTCTTGGATCATATGCACTTATGATTGGAACTCCAGCAAGCATATGCAACTACTAAAGATCATTAAGGTAAAACATAACCATAGCATTATAAGGCATCCTGTTCTCTTTATTCCCATACGCAAACAACCTACTTACTCGGGTTTGTGTTTCTATCACTCACGCCACCCACCATAAGCAAATCATGAACATATTGCAAACCCTACAGCAGGGATCCCTCACGCTTGCGCGACACGGAGAGCACCATAGGATAGCACCAATAATAAAAACATGCAACTCAAATCAATCACGATCATCAATTAACCCATAGGACAAAACGGATCTACTCAAACATCATAGGATAGCCATACATCATTGGGAAACAATATATAGCTTTGAGCACCATGTTTAAGTAGATATTATAGCGGGTAAAAGAGGGGTTACACCGCTGCATGGAGGGGGGAAGAGTTGGTGATGATGGCGGTGAAGTTGTTGGTGTAGATTGCGGTAATGATGATGGCCCCGACGGCATTTCGGCACCACCGGGAGAGAGGGGGAGAGAGCCCCCCTTCTTCTTCTTCTTCCTTGACCTTCTCCCTAGATGGGAGAAGGGTTTCCCTCTGGTCCATGGCCTCCATGGCGGCGGAGGGGCGAGAGCCCCTCCGAGATTGGATCTGTCTCTCTCTGTTTCTGTGTTCCAGATTCTGCCCTTTCCCCGTTTCTTATATTCCCGGAGATCCATAACTCCGATTGTACCGAAATTTGGACACGATTTTTATCCGTATATTAGCTTTGTTGCGGTGAAAGAAGGGCACCAACCTCCTTATGGGGTGTCCACGAGGGTCAGGGACGCGCGCCCTAACTCGTGGGCCCCTCGAGCATCGTCTCGCGTTGATTTCACTTCCCAAAATTCACATATATTCCAAAAAAAGCTCTGGCAGTTTTAATCCCGTTTGGACTCCGTTTGATATGGATTTACTACGAAACAAAAAACATGCAACAAACATGAACTGGCACTGGGCACTGGATCAATATGTTAGTCCCAAAAATAGTATAAAAAGTTGCCAAAAGTATATAAAAGTTGTATAATATTTGCATGGAACAATCAAAAGTTATAGATACGACAGAGACGTATCAGCATCCCCAAGCTTAATTCCTGCTCGTCCTCAAGTAGGTAAATGATAAAAAAGATAATTTTTGATGTGGAATGCTACCTAGCATAATCTTGATCATGTAATCTAATCATGGCATGAATATTAAGAGACGAGTGATTCAAAGCAATAGTCTATCTTTTGACATTAACACAATAATACTTCAAGCATACTAATAAAGCAATCATGTCTTTTCAAAATAACATGACCAAAGAAAGTTATCCCTACAAAATCATATGGTCTGGCTATGCTCCATCTTCACCACACAAAGCATTCAAATCATGCACAACCCCGATGACAAGCCAAGCAATTGTTTCATACTTTTGACGTTCTCAAACCTTTTCAACTTTCACACAATACATGAGCGTGAGCCATGGACATAGCACTATAGGTGGAATAGAATATGATGGTGGAGGTTGTATGGAGAAGACAAAAAAGGGAGAAAGTCTCACATCGACGCGGCTAATCAATGGGCTATGGGGATGCCCATCAATTGATGTCAATGCGAGGAGTAGGGATTGCCATGCAACAGATGCACTAGAGCTATAAGTGTATGAAAGCTCAAACTGAAACTAAGTGGGTGTGCATCCAACTTGCTTGCTCATGAAGACCTAGGGCATTTGAGGAATCCCATCGTTGGAATATACAATCCAAGTTCTATAATGAAAATTCCCACTAGTATATGAAAGTCATAACTCAATAGACTCTATATGAAGAACATGGTGCTACTCTGAAGCACAAGTGTGGTAAAAGGATAGTAACATTGTCCCTTCTCTTTTTTCCTTTTTTTTTTGCTTTTTTTGTAGGCTTCTTTGGCCTCTCTCTTTGGGGGGGGGGGGCTTCTTTAGCCACTTTTATTTTGATCATGGGACAATGTTCTAATAATGATGATCATCACACTTTTATTTACTTACAACTCAATATTACAACTCGATACTAGAACAAAGATATGGCTCTATATGAATGCCTCCGGCGGTGTACCAGGATGTGCAATGATCTAGCATAGCAATGACATCAAAAAATGGACAAGCCATGAAAATATCATGCTAGCTATCTTACGATCATGTAAAGCAATATGACAATGAATGCTCAAGTCATGAATATGATGACGATGGAAGTTGCATGGCAATATATCTCGAAATGGCTATGGAAATGCCATGATAGGTAGGTATGGTGGCTGTTTTGAGGAAGATATAAGGAGGCTTATGTGTGACAAAGCGTATCATATCACGGGGTTTGGATGCACCGGCGAAGTTTGCACCAACTCTCGAGGTGAGAAAGGGCAATGCACAGTACCGAAGAGGCTAGCAATGATGGAAGGGTGAGAGTGCGTATAATCCATGGACTCAACATTAGTCATAAAGAACTCATATACTTATTGCGTCATCGAAACAAAGTACTACGCGCATGCTCCTAGGGGGATAGATTGGCAGGAGAAGTCCATCGCTCGTCCCCGACCGCCACTCATGAGGAAGACAATCAATAAATACCTCATGCTCCAACTTCGTTACATAATGGTTCACCATACGTGCATGCTACGGGAATCACAAACTTCAACACAACTATTTCTACAATCCACAACTACCCACTAGCATGACTCTAATATCACCATCTTTATATCGCAAAACTATTGCAAGGAATCAAACATATCATATTTGGTGATCTACAAGTTTTATGTAGGATTTTATGACTAACCATGTGAATGACCAATTCATGTCATCTCTCTAAATAGATATAAGTGAAGCAGGAGAGTTTAATTCTCTCTACAAAAGATATGCCCATGCTCTAACAAATATAAGTGAAGCAAAAGAGCATTCTACAAATGGCGGTTTTCTATGTGAAGATCAACAGGCAATCCAAACTTCAAAAGATATAAGTGAAGCACATGAAGCATTCTATAAAGCCAAACTCAAAAGATATAAGTGAAGTGCAATGAGCATTATATAAATCAACCAAGGACTATCTCAAACCAGCATGGTGCATCAAGGAAAAGTGAAAATTAAATGCAAAGACGCTCCAAGATTTACACATATCATGTGATGAATAAAAATATAGCTCCAAGTAGAATTACCGATGATTGTTAGAAGAAAGACGGGATGCCTTCCGGGGCATCCCCAAGCTTGGTTGCTTGGGAGTCCTTGAATATTTCCTTGGGGTGCCTCGGGCATCCGCAAGCTTAGGATCTTGCCATTCCTTATTCCTTCATCCATCATGATCTCTCCCAAAACTTGAAAACTTCAGTCACACAAAACTTAACAGAAAGTTCGGTAAGATCCATTCATATAATAAAGCAACTCACTACTCTAAGTACTGTTGACAACCAATTCATATTTTTTTCATTGTAGATACTGTAATATAAATTTTCCATGGCTTAATCCACTGATAGAAATTGATAGTTTCACCAAAACAAGCAAACTAGGCATCAAAAACAGAATATGTCTTAAACAGGACAGTCTGTAGTAATATGAACATTCACCATATCTCTGTTACTCCAAAAATTCTTCCAAAATTATTAAAAATACAAAATTTGTATAGAAAGACAGTTCAAAAAGTTTTAGAACAATTTGACGTTCCAGTAAAAAATGTAAAATCGCGCACTACAGCCAAAGTTTCTATTCTGCACCGCACAAACCAACAAGCAATGTAAAGATCCTAAAGGCAAATCTTGGCACTTTATTTTTATAATACAATGGAATAATTATTTTTGTTAAAAAAATTCTGTAATCAAGATTCACAAAAGTTTCCGTGAGCATGAACAAAGTTCAAGGAGCTCCCCCACTTCAACAATGCTTGTCTCTCTCACTTTCACTTTCCTTTTTGAAATGTTTTGGGTTCTCCTCTTTATTTTTTTTGATTTTAAACTATATAAAAGCACTCAATAGAAATAAATGAATCTCTAAAACTTCCGGGTTGTCTCCCTGGCAGCGCTTTCTTTAAAGCCATTAAGCTAGGCATATAGTGCTCAAGTAATGGATCCACCCGGTTGCCAAGGTATATCAAAGCCAATTTTAATTAACAATGATTTGTGATTTAGTAGTGAGCACAAAGCAACATATATCATGCAACAACAAAGTCTAACTCTCTTCCTATGCATCGGCATGTCATAAAAGAACAATTCATGCACACATAGTAAAGGCCAATGCATAGTATAAATAGTTTCTTGCAATTGTATCATATTGGAAACATGGAGAGGCGGAGATATAGTTCCTCTCTCATAATAATTACAAGTAGGAGAAGAAAGCACATGCATATTATATCTATCAAAATAATCATGTGTAGTAGTAAAACACAACCCATCAATATAATCCTTAATAAGGGCAAACTTCTCCGATATAGTGTAGTCAGGAGAATTCAAAAAGATAATCGGACAATCATGCGTGGGTGCAATAGCAACAATTTCATGTTTAACATAAGGAACTATAGCAAGTTCATCTCCATAAGCATAATTCATATTGGTATTTGGCCACAAGCATAGCAAGCATCATCAAAAAGGGATATTTCAAAAGAATCAACGGGATCATAGCAATTATCATGGCATTCATCCTTCGGTAAGAACGAAGGGACATTAAATAACGTATGAGTTCAAGAGTTACTCTCATTAGAAGGTGGGCGCGGGAAGCATAATTATCATAACAATATTTAAGTATGGCAAAATTTTCAGATTTGTAAAGAGTAGCATCATACGTTTCAATCAAAGAAGCAATTTCATAAGCACCCTTAAAAGCAACAAATTCTTCAATTTGTTGAACATCATAGTAATTATAAACACCCTTAGCATACGAAGATACGATTCCATTATCACTAAACTCACATTGGTAGGGAAGGTGTTTCTTAGAGTTTTCAGAACAACAAGTAACATCATATATTTCACATAAATTCCAAGCATAGCACTGCAAACAATGAATTTGATCCAGTAAAAGTTTCCCTTTGTCAGATATGCGCTGTCGCACATAACAAGCATGCTCATCTAAAGATTTGCCCTCAACTAAGCTAGTTGGGGTTTCAGCACGAGCACATAGGGATCAAAGATGTTCCAAGTAAAAAGCTTCAGGAGTGTGATAGATTTTGAGTGGTTCTTCAACCATTGGTGTAGTAGGTACTGATAACCCACAAGTATAGGGGATCGCAACAGTTTTCGAGGGTAGAGTATTCAACCCAAATTTATTGATTCAACACAAGGGGAGCCAAAGAATATTCTCAAGTATTAGCAGCTGAGTTGTCAATTCAACCACACCTGGAAACTTTATATCTGTAGCAAAGTATTTAGTGCAAAGTAATATGATAGTAGTGGAACGGTAGCAAAAGTAATGTTTTTGGTATTTTGTAGTGATGATAGCAATAGCAACAGAAAAGTAAATAAGCGAAGAACAATATATGGAAAACTCGTAGGCAATGGATCGGTGATAGAGAATTATGTCGGATGCGGTTCATCATGTAACAGTCATAACCTAGGGTGACACAGAACTAGCTCCAATTCATCAATGTAATGTAGGCATGTATTCCGAATATAGTCATACGTGCTTATGGAAAAGAACTTGCATGACATCTTTTGTCCTACCCTCCCGTGGCAGCGGGGTCCTAACGGAAACTAAGGGATATTAAGGCCTCCTTTTAATAGAGTACCAGACCAAAGCATTAACACATAGTGAATACATGAACTCCTCAAACTACGGTTCATCACCGGGAGTAGTCCCGATTATTGTCACTTCAGGGGGTGCCGGATCATAACACATAGTAGGTGACTATAGACTTGCAAGATAGGATCAAGAACTCACATATATTCATGAAAACATAATAGGTTAAGATCTGAAATCATGGCACTCGGGCCCTAGTGACAAGCATTAAGCATAGAAAAGTCATAGAAACATCAATCTCAAAACATAGTGGATACTAGGGATCAAATCCTAACAAAACTAACTCGATTACATGATAAATCTCATCCAACCCATCACCGTCCAGCAAGCCTACGATGGAATTACTCACGCACGGCAGTGAGCATCATGAAATTGGTGATGGAGGATGGTTGATGATGATGACGGTGATGGATTCCCCACTCCGGAGCCCCGAACGGACTCCAGACCAGCCCTCCCAGGAGGTTTTAGGGCTTGGCGGTGGCTCCGTATCGTAAAACATGATGAATCCTTCTCTCTTTTTTTCTCCTCGAAAGTGAATATATAGAGTTGGAGTTGAGGTCGGAGGAGCTCCAGGGGGGCCACGAGGTAGGGGGCGCGCCCAGGGGTAGGTGCGCCCCCACCCTCGTGGCTAGGGTGTGGGCCCCCTGGTCTTGATCTTTTGCCAGTATTTTTTATTATTTCCAAAAATATGCTCCGTGGAGTTTCAGGTCATTCCAAAAACTTTTGTTTCTGCACATAAATAACACCATGGCAATTCTGCTGAAAACGACATCAGTCCGGGTTAGTTCCATTCAAATCATGCAAGTTAGAGTCCAAAACAAGGGCAAAAGTGTTTGGAAAAGTAGATACGACGGAGACGTATCAACTCCCCCAAGCTTAAACCTTTGCTTGTCCTCAAGCAATTCAGTTGACAAACTAAAAGTGATAAAGAAAAACTTTTACAAACTCTGTTTGCTCTTGTTGTTGTAAATATGTAAGGCCAACATTCAAGTTTTCAGCAAAGATTATGAACTAACCATATTCACAATACCTCTTAGGTCTCATGTTTACTCATATCAATGGCATAATCAACTAGCGAGCAATAATAATAAATCTCGGATGACAACACTTTCTCAAAACAATCATAATATGATATAACAAGATGGTATCTCGCTAGCCCTTTCTGAGACCGCAAAACATAAATGCAGAGCACCTTTAAAGATCAAGGACTGACTAGACATTGTAATTCATGGTAAAAGAAATCCAGTCAAGTCATACTCAATGTAAACTAACAGTAATGAATGCAAATGACAATGGTGCTCTCTAACTGGTGCTTTTTAATAAGAGGATGATGACTCAAGATGAAAGTAAATAGATAGGACCTTCGCAGAGGGAAGCATGGATTTGTAGAGGTGCCAGAGCTTTGTTTTTAAAATAGAGATGAATAATATTTTGAGCGGTATACTTTCATTGTCAACATAACAACCAAGAGATGGCGATATCTTCCGTGCTACACACATTATAGGCGGTTCCCAAATAGAATGGTAAAGTTTATACCCCCCCTCCACCAACAAGCATCAATCCATGGCTTGCTCGAAACAATGAGTGCCTCCAACTAACAAGAGTCCCAGGGGGAGTTTTGTTTGAAATTATTTTGATTTAGTTTGCATAAAGCATGGGACTGGGCATCCCGGTGACCAGCCATTTCTCGTGAGTGAGGAGCGGAGTCCACTCCTCTTGAGAATAACCCGCCTAACATGGAAGATACGGACAGCCCTAGTTGATACATGAGCTATTCGAGCATACAAAATAGGATATTTATTTGAAGGTTTAGAGTTTGGCACATACAAATTTACTTGGAACGGCGGGTAGATACCGTATATAGGTAGGTATGGTGGACTCATATAGAATAACTTTGGGGTTTATGGGATTGGATGCACAAGCAGTATTCCCGTTTAGTACAGGTGAAGGCTAGCAAGAGACTGGGAAGCGACCAGCTAGAGAGAGACAACAGTCATGAACATGCATTAAAATTAATCAACACCGAATGCAAGCATGGGTAGGATGTAATGCACCACGAACATAAATATCGTAGAGGCTATGTTGATTTTGTTTCAACTACATGCGTGAACATGTGCCAAGTCAAGCCACTCTAATCGTTCAAAAGAGGATACCACCCTATCATACCACATCACAACCATTTTAATAGCATGTTGGCACACAAGGTAAACCATTATAAGCTCCTAGATAATTAAGCATGGCAAAAGCAACTATAATCTCTAATTGTCATTGCAAACATGTTTATTCATAATGGGCTAAATCAGGAATGATGAACTAATCATATTTACAAAAACAAGAGAGGTCGAGTTCATACCAGCTTTTCTCATCTCAATCAGTCCATCATATATCATCATAATTGCCTTTCACTTGCATGACCGAACGATGTGGATAATAATAGTGCACGTGCATTGGACTAAGCTGGAATCTGCGAGCATTCAATAAACAGGAGAAGACAAGGCAATATTGGCTCTTTTGTTAAATCAACAATAATGCATATAAGAGCCACTTTAACAATTTAATCATGATCTTCTCCTATCGACCCCCAAAGAAAGGAAAAGAAATAAAACTATTTACACGGGAAAGCTCCCAACAAGCAAAAGAAGAACAGGAAATCTTTTTGGGTTTTCTTTTTAATTACTACTACAAGCATAGAAATTAAAACTATCTAAAAGCTACAACTAATTTTTTTGGTTTTTCTTAAGGTTTATTAAACACACAAGAAGAAAGCATAAAAAGGAAATAAACTAGCATGGAAATTACAATGAAAAAGTATGAGCACCGACATCTAGCAATGAGTGTGTGAACATAAATGTAATGTCGATGAGAAATACATACTCCCCAAGCTTAGGCTTTTGGCCTAAGTTGGTCTATGGCCACGGTTGGCCTGGCGGATATCCATAGTAATAGTTGGGGTCGTACTGCGAAGAAGACTCTGATTGCCACTGGTTGGCAATCATCTCCGGATCCCACTGGTAATTAGACTGTCGTGGAGGATCAACTTGTGGTTTCGACTCTGGCTCTGTGGCTGATGTAGGGTTCCGGTAGGCGTGAATAGCCTCCAACAGAACAAGGTACTTGCCTGCAGATTAATCAAACAAGGAAGGAGCAGGCAGGGTAATAGTCTCAGGATGATGTTTATGAAAGAACAATTTGTATTTGAGCTCATTTCCCCTATTCTTAACAATAAAATCGTGTGCTACCATACTCTTATAATCTAAATAAATAGGAGGCAACATTTTTTCTTCCTTCTCATAATTCCTAATAGGTATGTTAAAATGTGCAGCTAGGCGCGAGGCGAAGCTGCCTCCAAAGACTGGGCCCTTAGTACGGTTAAGATTTAACCGCTTTGCAATAATAGCACCCATGCTGAATGTATCATCACGAAATAAGGCGTGGCACAAAATAACAATATCAGGGGCACTCAGGTTTCCATAGTTTCCGCACCCAATTAAGCATCTACTAGCAAATATAGCAAAGTAACGTAGAACAGGAAAGTGTACGCTAGTAGTTCGTGCATCAGAAACCTTCCTTGTTTCCCCAACAGTGATGGTATCAATAAACCCATCCACATCGCCGCGATGTGGTTCTTCTATGATGCCCTCGAAAGGGATCAAACAAACCCGACAAAAATCATGAAGTTACATCTCCTTATGCTCATCATATAAATAAAACTCCACCGTAGGTGATGAGCTCCTAGCATGGAAATGAAAGTTTTGCACAAAGATATTGGTGAGTAAGAGATACTGTTTGCGCTGGTCGTGGAGGAAGGCGGTGAGGCCTGCATTCTCAGCCAATTCATAGAAATCATCATAAATCCTAGCTGCTCTCAAGAAATCATCACAAGGCCATTCACACGGCCGAACCTCCGCAATGCGAGGCAGATTATATTTGGGCTTCTTTGCTTCTCCTTCGAGCTTCGGCTCGATGAGCCCCTCAAAAATCTCTTCATTATTTTCTGAAAAATTCTGAAATTTTTAGTAACTTCAAATAAAAGTGAACCAAACTCAACAACATTGATAGCAACTACTCCTACAAGTGCCTAGAGCCTATATCATGCATCAAAACTACTTGGAATCACATAAATTTGACATGCAAGCTCAACAACAGGGTCACCTAAGCAGCAAAAATATGCAATGAATAAAGCACTAGAACAAAAACTAATTGGACCAATGGAGGAGTCACATACCAAGGAACAATCCCCCAAAGCAGTTTTGTGAGAGGTGCTTTGAGCAAGGAGATCGAAAATCACAGCAAAATGAGCTAGAACTCGTGCTTGAGCTGGATAATGGTGTTTGTGGGAGGAAGAAGGAGTGTGTGGGTGCCGGAATAAGTGGAGGAGGGCCACCATGGGCCCACGAGGCAGGGGGGCGCGCCCAGGGGGTAGGGCGCGCCCTCCACCCTCGTGGCCAGGTGGATGCCCCCCCTGCTGTATTCTCAGTGCCAAATATTCCCAAATATTCCAGAAAATATCATATTTAAATTTCAGGGCATTTGGAGAACTTTTATTTTCGAGATATTTTTATATTGCACGGATAATTCAGATAACTGACAGAAAATACTATTTTTACTTTATTTCATATAAATAATAGAAAGTAAAATGAGGGTACAGAGAGTTGTGTCTTCTAAATTCATCCATCTCATGCTCATCAAAAGGAATCCACTAACAAGGTTGATCAAGTCTTGTTAACAAACTCATTCCGAATAACATGGAATCAGAGAATTCTCGAATAATACTAGGCTACCTCAACGGGGATATGCACATCCCCAACAATAAGAATATCATATTTCTTCTTGACAGTAGGAAGAGGAAATTCAAAACCTCCAAAAATAATCGATGGAATCTTTCCAATAGAATTGATACTGTGGACTTGTGGTTGTTTCCTCGGAAAGTGTACCGTATGCTCATTACCATTAACATGAAAAGTGACATTGCCTTTGTTGCAATCAATAACAGCCCCTGCAGTATTCAAAAAGGGTCTGCCAAGAATAATAGACATACTATCGTCCTCGGGAATATCAAGAATAACAAAGTCCTTTAAAATAGTAACGTTTGCAACTACAACTAGTACATCCTCACAAATACCGAGAGGTATAACAGTTGATTTATCAGCCATTTGTAAAGATATTTCAGTAGGTGTCAACTTATTAAAATCAAGTCTATGATATAAAGAGAGAGGCATAACACTAACACTGGCTCCAAGATCACGTAAAGCAGTTTTAACATAGTTTCTTTTAATGGAGCATGGTATAGTGGGTACTCCTGGATCTCCAAGTTTCTTTGGTATTCCACCCTTAAAAGTATAATTAGCAAGCATGGTGGAAATTTCATCTTCCGGTATCTTTCTTTTATTAGTAAAAATTTCTTTCATATACTTAGCATAAGGACTCATTTTAAGCATATTAGTTAATCGCATACGCAAAAAGATAGGTCTAATCATTTCAGCAAAGCGCTCAAAATCCTCATCATCCTTTTTCTTGGATGGTTTGGGAGGAAAAGGCATGGGTTTCTGAACCCATTGTTCTCTTTCTTTACCATGTTTCCTAGCAACAAAGTATCTCTTATCATAACATTGATTCTTTGATTGTGGGTTATCAATCAACAGTAGGTTCAATTTCTATATCATTGTCATTGCTAGGTTGGGCATCAACATGAACATTATCATTAACATTATCACTAGTTTCAGGTTCATTACCAAATTGTGTTTCAGCATCAAAAATAGAAATATCATTTGGATTCTCAGGTGTTTCAGTAATAGGTTCACTAGAAGCATGCAAAGTCCTATCATTCTTCTTTTTCTTCCATTTAGGAGGACTAGGTACAAAGGTTCCTGAGTCATTTTACCAGTTCTAGTAGCCACTCTAACAGCATAATCGTTATTCTTACTATTCAATTCATTGAGAAAATCATTTTGAGATGTAAGTAATTGTTCTACTTGAGTGGTAACCATAGAAGCATGTTTACTAATAAGTTTAAGTTCACCTTTGACATTAGCCATATAATCACCCAAGTGTTCAAGCATATCAGCACTGCGTTTTAATTCTCTACCAAAATAAGCATTGAAGTCTTCTTGCTTAACCATAAAGTTATCAAACTCATCTAAGCATGGGCTAGCAAACTTAGTAAATGGGATTTCAGTTTTATCATATCTATAGAGAGAATTTACCTTTACTACCTGTGCCGGGTTATCAAGACCATGTATTTCTTCAATAGGAGATGGATTAAAATTATGCATTTCTTCGACAGGCGGTAAATTAAGATCATGTATTTCTTCAATAGGAGGTAAATTCTTAACATCTTCAGCTTTAATACCCTTTTCTTTCATGGATTTCTTTGCCTCTTGGATATCTTCAGGACTGAGAAATAGAATACTTCTTTTCTTCGGAGTTGGTTTAGGAATAGGCTCAGAAGTTGGCTCAAGAACTGGCTCAGGAAGTGTCCAATTATTTTCATTTGTCAACATATTATTCAATAGAATTTCAGCTTCATCCGTTGTTCTTTCCTTGAAAACAGAGCCAGCACAACTATCTAGGTAATCTTTGGAAGCATCGGTTAGTCCATTATAAAAGATATCAAGTATTTCATTTTTCTTAAGAGGATGATCAGGCAAAGCATTAAGTAATTGGAGAAGCCTCCCCCAAGCTTGTGGGAGACTCTGTTCTTCAAGTTGCACAAAATTATATATATATCCCTTAAAGCAGCTTGTTTCTTATGAGCAGGGAAATATTTAGCAAAGAAGTAATAAATCATATCCTGGGGACTACGCACACAACCAGGATCAAGAGAATTAAACCATATCTTAGCATCACCCTTTAATGAGAACGAAAATATTTTAAGGATATAAAAGTAGCGAGTTCTCTCATCATTAGAAAACAGGGTGGCTATATCATTTAATTTAGTAAGATGTGCCACAACAGTTTCAGATTCATAGCCAAAAGGATCAGATTCAACCAAAGTAATTATATCAGGATCAACAGAGAATTCATAATCCTTATCAGTAACACAGATAGGTGAAGTAGCAAAAGCAGGGTCAGGTTTCATTCTAGCATTAAGGGATTGTTGCTTCCATTTAGCTAATAACCTCTTTAGATCATATCTATCATTGCAAGCTAAAATAGCTCTAGTAGCTTCTTCATCCATAACATAACCCTCAAGAACAACAAGCAATTCATATTTATTAGGGGGAGAGTCTTCATCATCACTTTCATCAATATTATCAGTTTCAATAATTTCATTCTCTCTAGCCCTAGCAAGTTGTTCATCAAGAAATTCACCAAGTGGTATAGTAGTATCAAGCATAGAAGTAGTTTCATCATAAGTATCATGCATAGCAGAAGTGGCATCATCAATAACATGCGACATATCAGAATCAATAGCAGAAGCAGGTTTAGGTGTCGCAAGCTTACTCAAAACAGAAGGTGAATCAAGTGCAAAGCTAGATGGCAGTTCCTTACCTCCCATCGTAGTTGAGGGATAAATCTTGGTTCTTGGATCTTTTAAGTTCTTCATGATGATAAGTAGATATAAATCCCAAGTGACTCAAAGAATAGAGCTATGCTCCCCGGCAACGGCGCCAGAAAATAGTCTTGATAACCCACAAGTATAGGGGATCACAACAGTTTTCGAGGGTAGAGTATTGGACCCAAATTTATTGATTCGACACAAGGGGAGCCAAAGAATATTCGTGGCAGCGGGGTCCTAACGAAAACTAAGGGATATTAAGGCCTCCTTTTAATAGAGTACCAGACCAAAGCATTACCACATAGTGAATACATGAACTCCTCAAAGTACGGTCATCATCGGGAGTGGTCCCGATTATTGTCACTTCGGGGTTGCCGGATCATAACACATAGTAGTTGACTATAGACTTGCAAGATAGGATCAAGAACTCATATATATTCATGAAAACATAATAAGTTCAGATTTGAAATCATGGCACTCGGGCCCTAGTGACAAGCATTAAGCATAGCAAAGTCATAGCAACATCAATCTCAGAACATAGTGGATACTAGGGATCAAACCCTAACAAAACTAACTCCATTACATGATAAATCTCATCCAACCCATCACCGTCCAGCAAGCCTACGATGGAATTACTCACGCACGGTGATGAGAATCATGAAATTGGTGATGGAGGATGGTTGATGATGACGACGGTGACGGATTCCCCTCTCTGGAGCCCCGAACGGACTCCAGATTAGCCCTCCCGAGAGGTTTTAGGGCTTGGCGGCGGCTTCGTATCGTAAAACGCGATGAATCCTTCTCTCTTATTTTTTCTCCCCAAAGTGAATATATAGAGTTGGAGTTGAGGTCGGAGGAGCTCCAGGGGGCCCACGAGGTAGGGGGGCGCGCCCCCACCCTCGTGGCTAGGGTGTGGGCCCCTGGTCTTGATCTTTTGCCAATATTTTTTATTATTTCCAAAAATATGCTCTGTGGATTTTCAGGTCATTCCGAGAAATTTTCTTTCTGCACATAAATAACACCATGGCAATTCTGCTGAAAACAGCGTCAGTCCGGGTTATTTCCATTCAAATCATGCAAGTTAGAGTCCAAAACAAGGGCAAAAGTGTTTGGAAAAGTAGATACGACGGAGACGTATCAGGTACAACTAATTTTTTTGGTATTTTGCATTTCCTACCCATAACTAAAGATAGAAAACAAGAGCACAAAATAAAAACTACTTAGTGATAAAGCAAACAAGCACACACGAGAATATTCACCACATGCTATTGCTCCCCGGCAACGGCGCCAGAAAAAGGTCTTGATAACCCACAAGTATAGGGATCAATTGCAGCCTCTTTCGATAAGTAAGAGTGTCGAACCCAACGAGGAGCTAAAGGTAGAACAAATATTCCCTCAAGTTCTATCAACCACCAATACAACTCTACGCACGCTTAACGTTCGCTTTACCTAGAACAAGTATGAAACTAGAAGTACTTTGTAGGTGTGATAGGATAGGTTTGCAAGATAATAAAGAGCATGTAAATAAAATCTAGGGGCTGTTTAGATAAAGACACAACTAAATTAGTTTTAGTAGAGAGCTCTTTGTCACACAAGAAAGTTATTTGTCCATAGGCAATCGATAACTAGACCGGTAATCATTATTGCAATTTTATTTGAGGGAGAGACATAAGCTAACATACTTACTCTTCTTGGATCATATGCACTTATGATTGGAACTCTAGCAACCATCCGCAACTACTAAAGATCATTAAGGTAAAACCCAACCATAGCATTATAAGGCATCAAGTCCTCTTTATTCCCATACGCAAACAACCTACTTACTTGGGTCTGTGTTTCTATCACTCACGCCATCCACCATAAGAAAATAATGAACATATTGCAAACCCCTACAGCGGGGATCCCTCACGCTTGCGCGACACGGAGAGCACCATAGGACAACACCAATAATTAAACATGCAACTCAAACCAATCACGATCATCAATTAACCCATAGGACAAAACGGATCTACTCAAACATCATAGGATAGCCATACATCATTGGGAAATAATATATAGCGTTGAGCACCATGTTTAAGTAGAGATTTCAGCGGGTAAAAGAGGGGTTACACCGCTGCATAGAGGGGGGTAGAGTTGGTGATGATGGCGGTGAAGTTGTTGGTGTAGATTGCGGTGATGATGATGGCACCGGCGGTGTTACGGCGCCACCGGAAGAGAGGGGGAGAGAGCCCCCGTTCTTCTTCTTCTTCCTTGACCTTCTCCCTAGATGGGAGAAGGGTTTCCCCTCTAGTCCATGGCCTCCATGGCATGGGAGGGGCGAGAGCCCCTCCGAGATTGGATCTGTCTCTCTATCTCTCTCTGTTTCTGCGTTCCAGATTCTTCCCTTCCACCGTTTCTTATATTCCTAGAGATCCGTAACTCCATTGGGCTGAATTTTGGAGTCAATTTTTATCTGGATATGAGCTTTCTTGCAGCGAAAGAAGGGCACCAACCGCCTTACGGGGTGGCCACGAGGGCCCAGGGCGCGCCCCCTGCCTCATGGCCCCCTCGGGCATCGTCTCGCGTTGATTCTTCTTCCCAAAAATCATATGTATTCCAAAAAAATCTCCGTTAATTTTTATCCCGTTTGGACTCCGTTTGATATGGATTTTCTGTGAAACAAAAAACATGCAACAAACACGAACTGGCACTCAGCACTGGATCAATATGTTAGTCCCAAAAATAGTGTAAAAAATTGCCAAAAGTATATGAAAGTTATATAATATTGGCATGGAACAATCAAAAATTATAGATACGACGGAGACATATCAGTCGTTGATACGTCTCCAACGTATCTATAATTTTTTATTGTTCCATGCTATTATATTACCTATCTTGGATGTTTTATATGCATTTATATGCTATTTATATGATTTTTGGGACTAACCTATTAACCTAGAGCCCAGTGCCAGTTTCTATTTTTTCCTTGTTTTTTAGTTTTACAGAAAAGGAATACCAAACAGAGTCCAATGACGTGCCAATTTTTGATGATTTTTTATGGACCAAAAGAAGCCCCCGGAGTAAAAGAGTTGGGCCAGAAGAGTCCCGGGCCATCCACGAGGGTGGGGGGCGTGCCCACCCCCCGGCGCGCCACCCTATCTCGTGGACGACTCGGGCACCTCCCTGACTTGTTCCCGGTTCCAAAAATTCCTATAAATACTGAAACCTCCAGAAAATAACCTAGATCAGGAGTTTCGCCGCCGCAAGCCTCTGTAGCCACCGAAAACCAATCTAGACCCGTTCCAGCACCCTGCCGGAGGGGGGGAATCCCTCTCCGGTGTCCATCTTTATCATCCCAGCGCTCTCCATGACGACGAGGGAGTAGTTCACCCTCGGGGCTGAGGGTATGTACCAGTAGCTATGTGTTTGATCTCTCTCTCTCTCTCTCTCTCTCTCTCGTGTTCTTGATTCGGCACGATCTTGATGTATCGCGAGCTTTGCTATTATATTTGTATCTTATGATGTTTCTCCCCCTCTATTTTCTCGTAATGGATTGAGTTTTCCCTTTGAAGTTATCTTATCGGATTGAGTCTTCAAGGATTTGAGAATACTTGATGTATGTCTTGCATGTGCTTATCTGTGGTGACAATGGGATATTCACATGATCCACTTGATGTATATTTTGGTGATCAACTTGCGAGTTTCGTGACCTCGTGAACTTACGCATAGGGGGTGGCACACATTTTCGTCTTGACTCTCCGGTAGAAACTTTGGGGCACTCTTTGAAGTTCTTTGTGTTGGTTGAATAGATGGATCTGAGATTGTGTGATGCATATCGTATAATCATACCCGTGGATACTTGAGGTGACATTGGAGTATCTAGGTGATATTAGGGTTTCGGTTGATTTGTGTCTTAAGGTGTTATTCTAGTATGAACTCTAGGATAGATTGAACGAAAAGAATAGCTTCGTGTTAATTTACTATGGACTCTTGAATAGATCGATCAGAAAGGATAACTTTGAGGTGGTTTTGTACCCTACAATAATCTATTCATTTGTTCTCCACCATTAGTGACTTTAGAGTGACTCTTTGTTGCATGTTGAGGGATAGTTATATGATCCAGTTATGTTATTATTGTTGAGAGAACTTGCACTAGTGAAAGTATGAACCCTAGGCCTTGTTTCAACGCATTGCAATACCGTTTTAGCTCACTTTTATCATTAGTTACCTTGCTGTTTTTATATTTTCAGATTACAAAAACATATATCTACCATCGATATTGCACTTGTATCACCATCTCTTCGTCGAACTAGTGCACCTATACAATTTACCATTGTATTGGGTGTGTTGGGGACACAAGAGACTCTTTGCTATTTGGTTGCAGGGTTTTTTGAGAGAGACCATCTTCATCCTATGCCTCCCACGGATTGATAAGCTTTAGGTCATCCACTTGAGGGAAATTTGCTACTATCCTACAAACCTCTGCACTTGGAGGCCCAACAACGTCTACAAGAAGAAGGTTGTGTAGTAGACATCAAGCTATTTTCTGGCGCCGTTGCCGGGGAGGTTAGCGCTTGAAGGTATATCTTTAGATCTTGCAATCGAATCTTTTAGTTTCTTGTTTTATCACTAGTTTAGTCTATAAAAGAAAACTACGAAAAAAGGAATTGAGGGTGCCTCATATGCTTCATCTTTTTAATATCTTTCATGAAAATAAGGATTTCGGTAATTGTGCCAAAATGCTAGAAGAAGAATGCATTAAAATGTTTGGCACTAAATCTTTGAATGATGAGCATGATTGCAATGTTGTTAGTACGAACTCTTTGAATATATATAGTACTAATGATGATTGCACTAGTCATGATGAAAATGTCTCTTATAATCATGTCAATCTTTGTGGAGTGCATAGAGTTTGCAAGTAGACACCAAATAGGGAAGATAGATTTTGCAAGAGGCATAAGTATTTAGAAACTAAATGGTTGCAATGAAGGCTAGATGTTTGTGCTGAAAATTTAAATTTTCTTAGCCATCCTTGTGAACTTTCCAATGAACGCGGTCATTTAAATATCCAATGCAAATAGTTTCATGATCGAATCATGTCCAAAAGCTGTGATGACTTGATTTCCCTTGCACATCATAATGAACTTAATTTGCTTGTGGGTTATGAAGAAATGAAACGTATAACTAAGGATCTTCTAGAATTTGTCCTTGGTAAAGTTCTTGATTTTGATTTAGAGGACATTTATATGTATTGTGCGGTGAATTGCATTGAAAATTCTTATATTGCCAATTACATAAAGACAAGAAAACAAATAGAAGATGAAGAGAATACTAATGAAAGGTAAGAGACTTCCCAATATCCTCCTATTATTTCTTATGATGAATCAGGTAACGAGGAGGAGCCTTCTATTCAACCAATCTCATTAATAAGGAGCTCCAAAAAGAGGATTAAACCCACACATGATGTGAAGAAGAGAAAGAAAAGATGGACAAACAAAGGTAAAAAGGTATCCCTCCCAAATGATGTTGCTCCTATTACTCATTGTGATGATGATAATTGTTATACTATTGGTGCTATCCATACTATTAATGATGAGAGTGAATATGCTTATGATATGAAAAGGCCCAAGCTTGGGGATGCTATGTTGGATGAGAATGACATGTTTGAGAATTTATTTGCTGCAATTAATGTTTGTCCCAAGCTTGGGGATGCTATGTTTAATGAAGATGATATTTTTAGTCTCCCAAGTTTTGATGAGCAAATTTATTATGATGATAGCATGCCTCATATTTATGATGACTATTGTGATGACACTTATGCTATGAAAAATAGTGATGATTATATTTACAAAACTTGTCATGATTATGATTACCCTTTTTCTGAACATTACTCTTTTAATGTGGAAACAATTTATAGTATTCGAGTTTCTTATGATACTCCGCTATTCCGAATGAGAATTTTTTTGCTTATGTGGAGAGTAATAAAAATTCTATGCTTGTGGCTCATGAAAAGAATGCTTTATTTGATAGTTATGTTGTTGAATTCATTCATGGTGTTACTGCAAATTATTATGAGGGAGGAATATATCCTTGTAGGAATTGCAATAATATCAAGTTTCCTCTCTATGTGCTTAAAATCTTGAAGTTATGCTTGTTTTTCTTTCCTATGCTAGTTGACTATTGTTCCCATAAATTGTTTGCTCACAAAATCCCTATGCATAGGAAGTGGGTTAGACTTAAATGTGCTAGTCATATTCTTCATGATGCTCTATTTATGTTTCAATTCTTATCTTTTATGAGAGCATCATTGAAATCATCATGCCTAGCTAGGGGCATTAAAACATAGCGCTTGTTGCGACGCAACCCAATTTTATTTTTGTTCTTTGCCTTTTGTTCCTGTTTAGTAACAAATAATTCATCTATCCTCTATTATGATTGTGTTTTTTATGTTTTAATTAGTGTCTGTGCTAAGTAAAGCCTTTAGGATCTTCTTGGGTGATTATTGTTTGATCTTGCTGATAAAAATAGAAAGTATGCGCTCACAAAAATAATTTTCATTTTTAGCAGAGAGTGGTAAAATACCAATTCCAATTGCAGTAGATCAATATACAAATTGCCTAGGGCTTCCTAATTTCTTAGGATTTTCGGAGTTACAGAATTATTCAAGAGTTACAGATTACTACAAACTGTTCTGTTTTTGACAGATTCTACTTTCGATGCACAATTTGCTTGTTTTGTAGTTTCCATGGCTTATTGCTTAATATAAATTGTAGAAATGATATGGCACAGTAGGAACCATGTGAGAAAAATTATAAATCTTGTCTTGACAGTACCTAAGTGGTGATTTGATTTCTTATACGGAGCTTACGAGTTTTCTGTTGAGTTTTGTGTTGTGAAGTTTTCAAGTTTTGGGTAAAGATTCGATGGACTATGGAATAAGGAGTGAAAGAGCCTAAGCTTGGGGATGACCAAGGCAACCCAAAGTAGTATTCAAGAACAACCAAGAGCCTAAGCTTGGGGATGCCCCGGAAGGCATCCCCTCTTTTGTCTTCATCTATCGGTAACCTTACTTGGAGCTATATTTTTATTCACCACATGATATGTGTTTTGCTTGGAGCGTCATTTTATTTTCTTTTGTTTTGATTGCTGTTTGAATAAATTACCAAGATCTGAAATTCTTAAATGTTAGAGAGTCTTCATATAGTTACATAATTATTCGACTACTCATTGATCTTCACTTACATCTTTTGGAGTAGTTTGTCATTTGCTCTAGTGCTTCACTTGTATCTTTTTAGAGCATGACGCTGGTTTTATTTTGAAGAAATAGATGAACTCTCATGCTTCACTTATATTATTTTGAGAGTCTTTAGAACAGCATGGTAATTTGCTTGGGTTATAAAATTAGTCCTACTATGATGGGCATTCAAGATGGGTATAATAAAAACTTTCATATAGAGTGCATTGAATACTATGAGAAGTTTGATACTTGATGATTGTTTTGAGATATGAAGATGGTGATATTAGAGTCATGCTAGTTGATTAATTGTGAATTTGAGAGATACTTGTGTTAAAGTTTGTGATTCCCGTAGCATGCACGTATGGTGAACCGTTATGTGATGAAGTTAGAGCATGATTTATTTTTTGATTGTCTTCCTTATGAGTGGCGGTCGGGGACGAGCGATGGTATTTTCCTACCAATCTATCCCCCTAGGAGCATGCACATAGTAGTTTGTTTCGATAAATAATAGATTTTTGCAATAAGTATGTGAGTTCTTTATGACTAATGTTGAGTCTATGGATTATACGCACTCTCACCCTTCCACCATTGCTAGCCTCTCTAGTATCGCGCAACTTTCGCCGGTGCCATAAACCCTCCATCTACCTTCCTCAAAACAGCCACCATACCTACCTATTATGGCATTTCCATAGCCATTCCGAGATAATATTGACATGCAACTTTCCGCCGTTCCGTTTATTATGACACACTCCATCATTGTCATATTGCTTTGCATGATCATGTAGTTGACATCGTATTTGTGGCAAAGCCACCGTTCATAATTCTTTCATACATGTCACTCTTGATTCATTGCACATCCCGGTACACCACTGGAGGCATTCACATAGAGTCATATTTTGTTCTAAGTATCGAGTTGTAATTCTTGAGTTGTAAGTAAATAAAAGTGTGATGATCTTCATTATTAGAGCATTGTCCCATGTGAGGAAAGGATGATGGAGACTATGATTCCCCCACAAGTCGGGATGAGACTCCGGACGAAAAAAAGAGGCCATATAAAAAGGCCCAAATAAAAAACAAAAAAACAAAAAAAATGAGAGAAAAAGAGAGAAGGGGCAATGCTACTATCCTTTTACCACACTTGTGCTTCAAAGTAGCACCGTGATCCTCATGATAGAGAGTCTCCCATGTTGTCACTTTCATATACTAGTGGGAATTTTTTGTTATAGAACTTGGCTTGTATATTCCAATGATGGGCTTCCTCAAAATGCCCTAGGTCTTCGTGAGCAAGCGAGTTGGATGCACACCCACTTAGTTTCTTTTTGAGCTTTCATACACTTATAGCTCTAGTGCATCCGTTGCATGGCAATCCTTACTCACTCACATTGATATGTATTGATGGGCATCTCCATAGCCCGTTGATACACCTAGTTGATGTGAGACTATCTTCTCCTTTTGTCTTCTCCACAACCACCATTCTATTCCACCTATAGTGCTATGTCCATGGCTCACGCTCATGTATTGCGTGAAAGTTGAAAAAGTTTGAGAACATCAAAAGTATGAAACAATTGCTTGGCTTGTCATCGGGGTTGTGCATGATTTAAATATTTTGTGTGATGAAGATAGAGCATAGCCAGACTATATGATTTTGTAGGGATGAGCTTTCTTTGGCTATGTTATTTTGAGAAGGCATAATTGCTTGGTTAGTATGCTTGAAGTATTATTGTTTTTATGTCGATATTAAGCTTTTGTCTTGAATCTTTCAGATCTGAATGTTCATGCCACAATAAATAAAATTACATTGGAAAATATGTTAGGTAGCATTCCACATCAAAAATTTTGTTTTTATCATTTACCTACTCGAGGACGAGAAGGAATTAAGCTTGGGGATGCTTGATACGTCTCCAACGTATCTATAATTTTTGATTGTTCCATGCTATTATAGTATCTATCTTGGATGTTTTATATGCATTTATATGCTACTTTATATGATTTTTGGGACTAACCTATTAACCTTGAGCCCAGTGCCAGTTTTTGTTTTTTTCCTTGTTTCTGAGTTTTACAGAAAAGGAATACCAAACGGAGTCCAATTGACATGCCAATTTTTGATGATTTTTTATGGACCAAAAGAAGCCCCCGGAGTAAAAGAGTTGGGCCAGAAGAGTCCCGGGCAGTCCACGAGGGTGGGGGAGCGCCCTACCCCCCCCCCCCCCAGGCGCGCCGCCCTATCTCATGGACAACTCGGGCACCTCCTTGACTTGTTCCCGATACCAAAAATTCCTATAAATACTAAATCCTGCAGAAAATAACCTAGATCGGAAGTTCCGCCGCTGCAAGCCTCTGTAGCCACCGAAAACCAATCTAGACCTGTTCCGGCACCCTACCGGAGGGGGGGGGGGAATCCCTCTCTGATGGCCATCTTCATCATCCTGGCACTCTCCATGACGAGGAGGGAGTAGTTCACCCTCGAGGCTGAGGGTATGTACTAGTAGCTATGTGTTTGATCTCTCTCTCATGTTCTTGATTCGGCACGATCTTGATGTATCGCGAGCTTTGCTATTATAGTTGGATCTTATGATGTTTCTCCCCCTCTATCTTCTTGTAATGGATTGAGTTTTCCCTTTGAAGTTATCTTATCGGATTGAGTCTTTAAGGATTTGAGAACACTTGATGTATGTCTTGCATGTGCTTATCTGTGGTGACAATGGGACATTCACGTGATCCACTTGGCGTATGTTTTGGTGATCAACTTGCGAGTCCCGTGACCTCGTGAACTTATGCATAGGGGTTAGCACACGTTTTCGTCTCGACTCTCTGGTAGAAACTTTGGGGCACTCTTTGAAGTTCTTTGTGTTGGTTGAATAGATGAATCTCAGATTGTGTGATGCATATCATATAATCATACCCACTGATACTTGAGGTGACATTGGAGTATCTAGGTGACATTAGGGTTTTGGTTGATTTGTGTCTTAAGGTGTTATTCTAGTACGAACTCTAGGATAGATTGAACGGAAAGAATAGCTTCATTTTATTTTACTACGGACTCTTGAATAGATCGATCAGAAAGGATAACTTTGAGGTAGTTTTGTACCCTACAATAATCTCTTCATTTGTTCTCCACTATTAGTGACTTTGGAGTGACTCTTTATTGCATGTTGAGGGATTGTTATATGATCCAATTATGTTATTATTGTTGAGAGTACTTGCACTAGTGAAAGTATGAACCCTAGGCCTTGTTTCAACGCATTGCAATACCGTTTTCGCTCACTTTTATCATTAGTTACCTTGCTATTTTTATATTTTCAGATTACAAAAACCTATATCTACCATCCATATTGCACTTGTATCACCATCTCTTTGCCGAACTAGTACACCTATACAATTTACCATTGTATTGGGTGTGTTGGGGACACAAGAGACTCTTTGCTATTTGGTTGCAGGGTTGTTTGAGAGAGACCATATTCATCCTACGCCTCCCACGGATTGATAAACCTTAGGTCATCCACTTCAGGGAAATTTGCTACTGTCCTACAAACCTCCGCACTTGGAGGCCCAACAACGTCTACAAGAAGAAGGTTGTGTAGTAGACATCAGTCGTCCTCCTCTTAGCTCCTTCTTTCCTTCCGCGTGAATCAGCTTGCGCGTGCAGTGCGAGCACCGCCCCCATAGCCTGAACGTCCTCCAGGTCGACGAACACCCAACTCCACACCTGGACCTCCTTCCTCCACCGCCCTCCCCCATGGTGGTAGCACCGTGCCTCGCCGGTGTAGCTATTTTGAATCGTTGGTGGCGGAAAAAATTTGTGGTTCTTGCAAAAACCTATGCAGTTTGCAGCATTTTTCGTCGCTGGATGTAGCTCTGTTGTGCGGCGACACTCGCCGCCCTCAGCTCCTTATGGTTCCAGCAAGAACATAAGCTGGTTGTAGCAAAATGTGCCATTGGATGCAACTCCGCCGTGCCTCCCAGTCATCATCACATTAGTCGTTGCATCGGTTGTAGCAAATCACGATGCTTTTTGTAGCTTTTTTGTCTTTGGTTCTACCTTCTTCCGATGTAGTCGCATCCATTGTAGCAAATTGAGACGCCAGTTGTAGCAAACGACACTGCCGGTTCCAGCAAAAATGAGACTATTGGTTCCAACATTTTGGTTGCGAAACATTCATGCGGGCTGAAGATCTCTCAATCTCTGGTTGAAGTCTTTTCATCTACGGGTTGAAACTCTTTGTCAAATGTTGTAATTTTTCCTGTGTTCCAATATATCGTTGAAATTTTTTTATCTACTTGATGTAGCTTTTTGAGCCCATGGTTCTAGCAAAAACCAATGCAGCTTGTAGCATTTTTCATCGATGGATGTACCTCTGTTGCGCGGCGACACTCGCCGCCCTCAGCTCCTTATGGTTCCAGCAAAAACATAAGCTAGTTGTAGAAAAATGTGCCATTGGATGCAGCTCCGTCGTGCCTGCCGTGAAGGAAATATGCCCTAGAGGCAATAATAAAGTTGTTATTTATATTTCCTTATATCATGATAAATGTTTGTTTTTCATGCTAGAATTGTATTAACCGGAAACTTAGTACATGTGTGAATACATAAACAAACAGAGTGTCCCTAGCATGCCTCTACTTGACTAGCTCGTTAATCAAAGATGGTTAAGTTTCCTAGCCATGGACATGTGTTGTCATTTGATAAACAGGATCACATCATTAGAGAATGATGTAATGAACTAGACCCATCTGTTAGCTTAGCACTATGATCGTTTAGCTTATTGCTATTTCTTTCTTCATAACTTATACATGTTCCTATGACTATGAGATTATGCAACTCCCGAATACCGGAGGAACACCTTGTGTGCTATCAAACATCACAACGTAACTGGGTGATTATAAAGATGCTCTATAGGTGTCTCTGATGGTATTTGTTGAGTTGGCATAGATCGAGATTAGGACTTGTCACTCTGTGTGTCGGAGAGGTGTCTCTGGGCCCTCTCGGTAATGCACATCACTATAACCCTTGCAAGCAATGACTAATGAGTTAGTCATGGGATGATTCATTACGGAACGAGTAAAGAGACTTGCCGGTGACGAGACTGAACTAGGTATGATGATACCGACGATCGAATCTCGGGCAAGTAACATACAGATGACAAAGGGAACAACGTATGTTGTTATGTGGTTTGACCGATAAAGATCTTCGTAGAATATGTACGAACCAATATGAGCATCCAGGTTCCGCTATTGGTTATTGACCGGAGAGGAGTCTCGGTCATGTCTACATAGTTCTCAAACCCGTATTGTCTGCACGCTTAACGTTCGATGACGATATGTATTATGAGTTATGTGATTTGATGTACCAAAGGTTGTTCGGAGTCCCGGATGTGATCACGGACATGACGAGGAGTCTCGAAATGGTCGAGACATAAAGATTCATATATTGGAAGGCTACATTCGGACACCGGAATGGTTCAGGTCGTTTCGGATAAGTTTCAGAGTACCGGGGGTTACCAGAACCCCCAGGGAAGTTATTGGGCTTCATGGGCCTAGTGATGGAAGAGAGGAGGCAGGCCAAGAGGTGGCGCGCACCCCCTAGCCCAAACCGAATTGGACTAGGGCTAGGGGGGCGGCCCCCCTTGCCTTCTCTTCTTCCTCTCCTTCCTTCTTCTCCTACTTGGACTAGGAAAGGGGGAAACCTACTCCTACTAGGAGTAAGAATCCCCCCCTTGGGCGCACCCCTTGAGGTCGGCCCTCCTCCTCCTCCTCCCCTATTTATATACGGGGGAAGGGGGTACCCCATAGACACACACAAGTTGATCTTTAGCCGTGCGCGGTGCCCCCCTCCATAGTTTTACACCCCGGTCATATTGTCGTAGTGCTTAGGTGAAGCCCTGCGTCGGTAACTTCATCATCACCATCAACACGCCGCCGTGCTAACGGAACTCACCCTCGGCCTCTGCTGGATCAAGAGTACAAGGGACGTCACCGAGCTGAACGTGTGCAGATCACAGAGGTACCGTGCGTTCGGTACTTGATCGGTTGGATCGCGAAGACGTTTGACTACATCAACCGCGTTACTTAATGCTTCCGCTTTCGGTCTACGAGGGTACGTAGACACACTCTCCCCTCTTGTTGCTATGCATCTCCTAGATAGATCTTACGTGATCCTAGGAATTTTTTTTTGAAATGCTGTGTTCCCCAACAGTGGCATCCGAGCCAGGTCTATGCGTAGATGTTATATGCACGAGTAGAACACAAAAAGTTGTGGGCGATAATAGTCATACTGCTTACCAGCATGTCATACTTTGATTCGGCGATATTGTTGGATGAAGCGGCCCAGACCAACATTACATGACCGCGTTCATGAGACTGGTTCTACCGACATGCTTCGCACACAGATGGCTAGTGGGTGTGTGTTTCTCCAACTTTAGTTGAATCGAGTGTGACTACGCCCAGTCCTTGTTGAAGGTTAAAACAGCACACTTGATGAAAAATCGTTGTGGTTTTGATGCGTAGGTAAGAATGGTTCTTGCTAGAAGCCCGTAGTAGCCACGTAAAACTTGCAACAACAAAGTAGAGAACGTCTAACTTGTTTTTGCAGGGCATGTTGTGATGTGATGTGGTCAAGACGTGATTATATAAATTGTTGTATGAGATGATCATGTTTTGTAAAAGTTATCGGCAACTGGCAGGAGCCATATGGTTGTCGCTTTATTGTATAAAATGCAATCACCATGTAATTGCTTTACTTTATCACTAAGCGGTAGCGATAGTCATAGAAGCAATAGTTGGCGAGACGACGACGATGCTAGGATGGAGATCAAGGTGTCAAGCCGGTGACGATGTTGATCATGACGGTGCTTTGGAGATGTGTAACATCCCAATTTTCAATTTGGACGTTATACATAGGTCATCATATGCATAACATATTTTATTTGCATTTTGGTTGTGATGCTAGAAATATTAAGCAACTCAAGGACCCAAGGAGAGAGTTGGGGATTTCATTTATTTTCATATTTGATTTTTTCTCAAATTTGAAAAGAGGATCAATTTGGTTTTAATATTTTCTCTCCAATTATTTCCAAAATTCAAATTAAAAGAGTGAAGATAATATGACTTCTTCAAAAAGAGAGGAATATTGGAGGAAAAAAATTTAAAATCAAATAAATATTTTATTTGGATTAGAAAAATATGCATTTGTGAAAATTGTATTTTTAGGCCAGAAAAATGTTCACTTTGTTCTAAATATTTTATTTAGACAGTGAAAATTGTTTTTGGCATTTTTAGTATTATATATATTTTTTATTAGGATTTTATTCGGGCAGAATTTCTCAAAAAAAAGTTCCCGCCCGACTGGCCTAACGTATCTATAATTTTTGATTGTTCCAAGCTATTATATTATCTGTTTTTCATGTTAATGAGCTTTATTTTACACTTTTATATTATTTTTGGGACTAACCTATTAACCGGGGGCCCAACCCAAATTGTTGTTTTTTTGGCCTATTTTAGTGTTTCGCAGAAAAAGAATATCAAATGGAGTCTGAATGGAATGAAACCTTCGGGAGCGTGATTTTTGGAACAAACGTGATCCAGAGGACTTGGAGTGGACGTCAAGCAATCAACGAGGCAGCCACGAGGCAGGGGGCACGCCTACCCCCCTGGGCACGCCCTCCCACTCGTGGGTCCCTCATGGCTCAACCGACCTACTTCCTCATATATATGTTCACATACCCCGAAAACATCCAGGAGCACCACGAAACCCTATTTCCATCGCCGCAACCTTTTGTACCCAAGAGATCCCATCTTGGGGCCTTTTCTGGAGCTCCGCCGGAGGGGGCATTGATCACGGAGGGCCTCTACATCAACTCCATGGCCCCTCCGATGATGGGTGAGTAGTTTACCTCAGACCTTCGGGTCCATAGTTATTAGCTAGATGGCTTCTTCTCTCTCTTTGTATCTCAATACAAAGTTCTCCTTGATCCTCTTGGAGATCTATTCGATGTAATCTTCTTTGCAGTGTGTTTGTCGAGATCCGATGAATTGTGGGTTTATGATCAAGATTATCTATGAGCAGTATTTGAATCTTCTCTGAATTATTTTTTGTATGATTGGTTATCTTTGCAAGTCTCTTCGAATTATCAGTTTGGTTTGGCCTACTAGATTGATCTTTCTTGCAATGGGAGAAGTGCTTAGCTTTGGGTTCAATCTTGCAGTGCTCGATCCCAGTGACAGAAAGGGAAACGACATGTAATGTATTGTTGCCATCGAGGATAAAAAGATGGGGTTTATATCATATTGCATGAATTTATCCCTCTACATCTTGTCATCTTACTTAAAGCGTTACTCTGTTCTTATGAACTTAATACTCTAGATGCATGCTAGATAGCGATCGATGTGTGGAGTAATACTAGTAGATGCAGGCAGGAGTCGGTCTACTTGTCACGAATGTGATGCCTATATACATGATCATACCTAGATATTCTCATAATTATTCGCTTTTCTATCAATTGCTCGACAGTAATTTATTCACCCACCATAATACTTATGCTATCTTGAGAGAAGCCACTAATGAAACCTATGGCCCCCGGGTCTATTCTCCATCATACAAGTTTCCAGTCTATTTTATTTTGCAATCTTTACTTTTAATCTATATCATAAAAATACAAAAAATATTTATCTTATTATTATTATCTCTATCAGATCTCATGCTTGCAAGTGGCCATGAAGGGATTGACAACCCCTTTATCACATTGGTTGCGAGGTTCTTATTTGTTTGTGTAGGTACGAGGTGACTCGCGCGTGGTCTCCTATTGGATTGATACCTTAGTTCTCAAAAACCAAGGGAAATACTTACGCTGCAATGCTGCATCACCCTTTCCTCTTCAAGGGAAGACCAACGCATGCTCAAGAGGTAGAAGGGACCTATCCGCGATTATTTTTATCGCAGATTAGCCCGGTCTTCAAACACTCGCAACTTTTTGCTCGCTCGTCCAAATCTAGTGAATCCAACGCCAAAATCTTCGTCTCGACCCCCTCTTTCCAGCTAACCAACTTTAACATGGTTTTGACAATTTAAAATTTGGTTGCAAGCAGATTTGAATTTGAACTTCTTTTGACCGTAGTTTGAGTTTCGTAACTCCGTTTTGATTTATCCTTTTGGCAAATCGAAGCTCTTATCTTGTACTTTGATTTGGATCTTTTCTCTTGTGTTTTACCCTTGCATCTATTGATTGAGTGCTTATGTATGTTATTGTTTGTTTGCGATAGAGTTTCCGGAGTGCGAAGCATGCTACTATGAGTCACTAGGGTTTTCAGATCGTCAGCAAGGCAAGTAACACTTTGATCATACCCCTTTATTACCTAGTTTTTATGCATTAGTTGCAAACCCTCAAACATTGCATGAGTAGGATCTGTTTAACATGTGGGTGGTGTTTATGAATTGAGTTTTTATGCATCGATTGTATGCCCTTGTTTGAATTGAGTGGTGTTTATGAATGTGTGTTTGTCTCATGTGCATATGGGTAGTAATTTTCTCCCTAGATCTCACTCTATTCTAATCTCTCCCCTCTAAACCTATCAGATGCCTCCAAGACGTGACCCTAGATTTGTTTTCCCATCGGAGCTCACCCAGTTGATCCTGCAGCAGAATGCCTTGATGCAACTACTAGTCCAGAACCAAGACTACAACAACAACAACAACAATAACAACAACCACCTCCACCACGACCAGTTGACAACTTAGCCCGTTTTCTAAGGTTGAATCCACCGGTGTTTTCTAGTAGCACCGAGCCAATTGTTGCTGATGAATGGCTCCGCAGGATTGGAAGGGAGCTGACCACCGCAGGTTGCACAGATGCTGAGAAGGTGCATTTTGCCGCACACCAACTGGATGGACCCGCAGCCTCATGGTGGGAGAATTACACAACCACTTTTCCCATAGCCAATGTCACATGGGATCAGTTTCAGCAAGCTTTTCGCAAAGCCCATGTCTCTACAGGAGCAATGAATATGAAGAAGCGTGAGTTTTGCAACTAACGCCAGGGAAATCATACTGTGGGGTAGTACGTGGATGAGTTTAGCAAGTTAGCCCGTTATGCCCCAGATGATGTGGCCATAGATGCCGTGAAGTAGGAGAAGTTATGGAAGGGCTGAATGATGGGATGGGTATGCGGTTGATGGTGGCAACATTCACTAACTACCAGGACTTGGTAGACCGGGCCCTTATGATTGAAAGCAAACGACAACAGATAGAGAGCCGCAAATGGAAGTATGGACAGGGGAAGTAAAATTCTGGAGCTCAGCAGAAGCCTCGCTTTACCCCTATCTCCGGAGGTTACACCCATAACCATGGAGGCCATACCCACAATGGAGGAAGCTCACATAACCATAGTGGGCCTAAGAATGGAAACGGGAATGGAGCAAGCAGCAACCAGAACCGTCCCAACCCAGCAACGCCCGTCAAGAAGGACCTGAGCCATGTTACCTGTTACAAGTGCAGGAAGACTGGGCACTACGCCAACGATTGTTCTGAGCTGAAGAATGGCAATGGAAATGGAAACTCTAGGAAGAATCCCAATCCCTTCACCAGAGGTCAGGTGAACCACATCAACGTGGAGGAGGTTGAAGATCATCCCGTCGCAGTGATCGGTAAGTTTTTGATTAAGTCATTTACCGCACTCATTATTTTTAACACTAGTGCATCGCATTCATACATATCAAGGGGGTTTGTGGACAAGTTTAAGTTGCCAACCTTAGCCCTTAGGTCACCCATGTTAGTAAGCTCTCCAGGAGCAGAGTATATGGCCAGCCGATGGTGTGATCGGTTACCCTTGACCATTGGTAGCCATGTTTTCCCCTCAGACCTAATAATTTTGGAGTCCCAAGGATTGGATATAATAGTAGGCATGGATTGGTTATCGAGGTACGGAGGAAACATCGATTGTGCTAGTAAGTCAATTTTACTCACCACCCCAGAGGGAAAAAGGATCAAGTATGTGTCTAGACATGCGCCAAGGAGGACCCAAGTAAATTCTCTCTCGGGAGTTGTTCAGGAGGAAGTGCCAGTTGTGAAGGATTACCCGGATGTATTTCCAGAGGAACTACCGGGCATGCCGCCAGATCGAGACATAGAATTTTTGATTGAGCTATTGCCAGGCATCGGACCAATATCGAAGAGACCGTATCGGATGCCCGCAAATGATCTGGAGGAAATTAAGAAGCAGATTAAGGAGTTATTGGAAAAAGGTTAGATCCGACCAAGTCATCACCGTGGGGAGCCCCAGTGCTCTTAGTTGAGAAGAAGGATGGATCTTTGAGAATGGTTGTTGATTATCGAGCATTGAATGAGGTGACGATCAAGAATAAGTACCCACTACCGATGATCAATGATCTATTTGACCAGTTGCAAGGAGCTAAAGTATTCTCCAAGATCGATTTGCGATCAGGATACCACCAGCTGAAGATCGAGAACAGGATTTACCTAAGACAGCTTTAACCACAAGGTACGGGCTATATGAGTACACGGTCATGTCATTTGGACTGACTAATGCCCCTGCCTATTTTATGAGCATGATGAACAAGGTGTTCATGGAGTTCTTGGATAAGTTTGTAGTGATGTTCATTGATGATATTTTGATGTACTCGAAGAATGAAGAGGAACACAAGGAACACTTGCGCTTAGTTCTCAAGAAGTTCAGGGAACATCAGTTGTATGCCAAGTTTAGCAAGTGTGAGTTTTGGTTGAAGGAAGTTGCATTTCTTGGACATGTTATATCAGGAGAAGGTATAGCAGTAGACCCCACCAAGGTTTAGTCTGTCACTGAGTGGCTGGCACCCACCTCAGTTGGAGAGATCCGCAGTTTTCTGGGACTCCCAGGATATTACAGGAGGTTCATTGATAATTTCTCCAAGATTGCGAAACCCATGACCGAGTTGTTGAAGAAGGACGCCAAGTTCAAATGGACCAAGGATTGTGAGGCCAGTTTTCAGGAGTTGAAGAAATGTTTGGTTACAGCCCTAGTGCTGATTCTTTCGGATATAAGCAAGGATTGTCAAGTGTATTGCGACACTTCTCACTTAGGACTTGGAGGTGTACTTATGCAGGACGGAAGAGTTGTTTCATATGCCTCACGACAGCTTCGACCTCATGAGTTGAATTATGCCACCCATGATTTGGAGTTAGCAGCCATAGTGCATGCGCTTAAGACCTGGAGACATTTTCTGATTGGAAACATATGTGATGTGTACACGGATCACAAGAGTTTGAAGTACATTTTCACGCAGAAGGAGTTGAATCTCGGGCAGAGAAGATGGTTGGAGCTCATAAAGGATTATGATATGAAGTTGCATTATCATCCCGGGAAGGCCAATGTCGTAGCAGACGCTTTGAGCCGCAAGAGTTATACCAATACCCTCGTAAGCGGAGGATTACCGCAGGAGTTAGTTGACGATCTCAAGGAACTTCGTTTGGAGATAGTTCCAAGAGGTTTTGTTGCAGCAACGGAGGTTCAGTCTAAGTTATTGGGAAAGATCCGAGAAGCTCAGAAGGATGATAAGGAAATCACTGAGATAAAGGAGAAGATGAACAAGGGAAAAGCCAAGGGTTTCCGTGAGGATGAGCACGAGACTTTATGGTTTGAGGATCGTATATATGTGCCCAATAATGCAGAGATCAAGAAGTTAATACTTCAGGAAGCTCATGACCCGCCATACTCGATTCACCCCGGAAACACCAAGATGTATTTGGATTTGAAGTAGCGTTTCTGGTGGACAAGTATGAAGAAAGATATTGCCGAGTATGCAGCAGTATGTGATGTATGTCAGAGAGTGAAGGCAGAACATCAGAAGCCAGCAGGGTTGCTTCAGCTTGTGCCGATACCCGAATGGAAGTGGGACAAGCTTGTCATGGATTTCATCAACGGATTACCTAGGACCCGATCGGGATATGATTCAATCTGGGTAGTAGTCGATCGCTTGACCAAGGTAGCTACTTTATCCTAGTCAAAACCACATATACAAGTGCGAAGTTGGCCAAGATATATATCACCAGGATCGTATGTCTGCATGGTGTTCCAAGGACCATCATATCAGATAGAGGGACACAGTTTAGCTCAAAGTTTTGGAATTAGCTGCACCAGACTTTGGGTACTAGGCTAGAGTTCAGTACAGCCTTTCATCCACAGACATATGGACAGACAGAGAGAGTCAATCAGACTCTGGAGGACATGTTGAGAGCTTGTGCGCTAGATTATGGATCTAGTTGGGATGACAATTTGCCTTACGCAGAGTTCTCATACAACAACAGTTATCAGGCTAGTTTGAAGATGGCACCTTTCAAAGCCTTGTATCGAAGGAGATGCAGGACACCGTTAATGTGGGATGAAGTTGGAGACCGTTAGTTGTTTGGACCAGATCTGATCAAAGAGTCTGAAGAGAAGGTTAAGTTGATTCGAGATAGACTGAAGGTAGCTCGGTCCAGGTAGAAGAGTTATGCCGATACTAAACGCAAGGAGGTAGTCTATGAAATTGGAGATAGAGCATATCTTCGTGTGTCACCACTCCGAGGAGTTAAATGATTTGGAGTTAAAGGAAAGTTAGCCCCGAGATTTGTAGGACCGTACCGAGTTCTGGAACGTATGGGAGAAGTTGCCTACAACTTGGAGTTACCCAAAGGATTTTCAGGAGTTCACGATGTGTTTCACATTTCCCAGATGAAGAAGTGCCATGCTGAGATGGACGATATTCCTCTAAGAGATACAGTGCCCCTGGAAGAAATTCAGTTGGAGAGTGATCTGACCTACGAAGAGAAACCCGCCAAGATCCTCGAGTTTGCCAGCCGAGTTACACGCAGCAAGGTTATCGAGTTTTGCAAAGTTCAGTGGAGCCACCATACCGAGGATGAAGCCACCTGGGAGCGAGAGGAAGACCTACGAAAAGACCACCCACACCTATTTTCTAGCCAATTCGAATCTCGAGGGCGAGATTCATCTTAAGGGGGGTAGGTTTGTAACATCTCAATTTTCAATTTGGATGTTATACATAGGTCATCATATGCATAACATATTTTATTTGCATTTTGGTTGTGATCCTAGAAATCTTAAGCAACTCAAGAACCCAAGGAGAGAGTTGGGGATTTCATTTATTTTCATATTTGAATTTTTCTCAAATTTGAAAAGAGGATCAACTTGGTTTTAATATTTTTCTCTCCAATTATTTCCAAAATTCAAATTAAAAGAGTGAAGATAATATGACTTCTTCAAAAAGAGGGTAATATTGGAGGAAACATTTAAAATCAAATAAATATTTTATTTGGATTTTATTTGAGATTTTATTTGAATTAGAAAATATGCATTTTTTAAAATTGCATTTTTAGGCCACAAAAATGTTCACTTTGTTCTAAATATTTTATTAAGACGGTGAAAATTGTTTTTGGCATTTTTAGTATTTTTTTATATATTTTATTAGGATTTTATTTTGGCAGAATTTCTCTAAAAAACGTTCCCGCCCGACTGGGCCGAAGGCCCAGCCGAGCAGGCCATGGCCCACCAGCACGCCGCCTTCCCCGCGCCGAGTCGCGCCCGAGCTGGACTCCGGCATGAGTCCGGGAGCCGCCCGCCGCCGCCGCTTGGCCCCTCCGCCAAGTTGGACTCCCCCCGGCCCTTTATATACGCCGCCACCCCCGCCCCTCGTCCCCAGATCGCCCCGCCGCCGTAGCCCGCACCACCACCGCTAGTGCCGCCGCAGCCGCAAGCCAGCGCCGCCGCTAGCACCGCATCGCCGCTGCTGGACTCGCCGGATCTCGCCTCACCGCCGTCGTCCTGGTTTTTCTCGAAGAACCAGTAAAAACCGCCGCCGACACCCCGGTTTTTTTGGGTTTTCATTTTCGATCGATTAGATCAGTTTTTCTTTGGTTTCGCTTTTTAGCGAACGTTCACTCGAACGTCTCTGCTAGCAAACACGTTCGCCTGTTTGTCCCTGATAGCGAACATTCGTTCGATAGTCTTTTTCTTTTATTTTATTTTCGGCCAGGGCCCTATACGCGATTATTTTTATTACAGATTAGCCCCTGATCTTCAAACGCTCGCAACTTTTTGCTCACTCGTCCAAATCCAGTGAAACCAACGCCAAAATCTTCGTCTCGACCCCCTCTTTCCAGCTAACCAACTTGAACATGGTTTTGAAAATTTAAAATTTGGTTGCAAGCACATATGAATTTGAACTTCTTTTGACCATAGTTTGAGTTTCGTAATTCCGTTTTTATTTATCCTTTTGGCTAATCGAAGCTCTTCTCTTGTACTTTCAATTTGGATCTTTTCTCTTGAGTTTTACCCTTGCATCTATTGCTTGAGTGCTTATGTATGTTATTGTTTGTTTGCGATAGAGTTTCCGGAATGTGAAGCGTGCTACTATTAGTCACTAGGGTTTTCATATCGTCAGCAAGGCAAGTAACACTTTGATCATACCCCTTTATTACCCACTTTTTATGCATTAGTTGAAAACCCTCAAACATTGCATGAGTAGGATCTATTTACCATGTGGGTATTGGGAAGTAGTTGTTGAGGTAGTACCTATTGCCCTTTTCATTCAAACCCTGGAGTTACTTCTACGTTATGCTTATATTGCTATGCTATGCTCGTAGACGTGGTTTGGTTTGAGTGATTCATGACACTTGTGAGTATTATTATGAACTAAGGGTTTATTTAAGGTGGCTACTTTAACACACATCTGGGTGGATTGTTTGTGGGCACCAAAGGTAATCCAGTGTTGTCCAAGGAGATCCCGGAGAATCTGCGTGATCATCGTATGGTCTGCCACCCAGGCTCAAAGGGATCATAATGTTATTCATGCTGGAAACTTCCGTGTGCAGCCACAAGCCATTATGGGCTCTGGCATAGTTGAGTATGTTGTGTGGCCTCTTTCACTGGTAAACTAGCAGATGTAGGGATGTTGGTGGTACGGTTTACCCATCGAAAGGGCTAATGCTTCTGAAAGACTGTGTCTTGGTTATCCGTTTCTCAAACATCATTTAGTGCGAGAAATCAACGGAGGAGATCGAGTCTTGTTGGGAAAAGTGCGCAAACCTCTGTAGAGTGTACAAACTAATCATGGTTAGCCATGTCCCTGGTTATGGACATCTTGAGTATCTGGTACTTGAATTATTATGTTGATCTCATCATTCTACTTAATTAACTTGTTGGGTTAATGATTATTAATTTGCAATTGAGATGGGGTTACCATTCTCAATGTTTTCAACAAACTTTGTAGTTAAATAAAATATATTTCTTTCTTGTAGGAAAAAACTAGCTTTCTGCAAAAATAGCCATATAGCATACTAGATTTCAATAAACTTTGTAGTTAAATAAAATATAATCCTTTGTTATGGCTTAGAACCAGGACTTCATCGATGTTTTGAATGTCATGGAGCATATGAGATGTTCCGGGAGTTAAAGTTAATATTTCAAGCAAATGCCCGGATTGAGAGATATGAAGTCTCCAATAAGTTCTACAGCTGCAAGATGGAGGAGAATAGTTCTGGTAGCGAACATATACTCAGAATGTCTGGGTACCACAACCACTTGACTCAACTTGGAGTTAATCTTCCTGATGATAGTGTCATTGACAGAGTTCTTCAATCACTGCCACCAAGCTAAAAAAGCTTCAGGATGAACTATAATATGCAACGGATGGATAAGACAATTCTCGAGCTCTTCACAATGCTAAAGGCTGCAGAGGTAGAAATCAAGAAGGAGCATCAAGTGTTGATGCTTAACAAGACCACTAGTTTCAAGAAAAAGGGCAAAGGGAAGAAGGGGAACTTCAAGAAGAACGGCAAGCAAGTTTCTGCTCAAGTGAAGAAGCCCATGTCTGGACCTAAGCCTGAGACTGACTACTTCTACTGCAAAGGGACTGGTCACTAGAAGCGGAACTGCCCCAAATATTTGGCGGATAAGAATGATGGAAAAGTGAGAGGTATATTTGATATACATGTTATTAATGTGTACCTTACTAATGCTCGCAGTAGCGCCTGGGTATTTGATACTGGTTTTGTTGCTAATATTTGCAACTCGAAATAGGGGCTACAGATTAAGAGAAGATTGGCTAAGGACGAGGTGACAATGCGGTGGGAAATGGTTCCATAGTCGATGTGATCACCGTTGGCACGCTACCTCTACATCTATCTTTGAGATTACTATTAGACCTAAATAATTGCTATTTGGTGCCATCATTAAGCATGAACATTATATCTGGATCTTGTTTGATGCGAGGCGGTCATTCATTTAACTCAGAGAATAATGGTTGTTCTATTTATATGAGTAATATCTTTTATAGTCATGCACCCTTGAGGAGTGGTCTATTTTTAATGAATCTCGATAGTAGTGATAGACATATTCATAGTATTGAAGCCAAAAGATATAAGTTTAATAATGATAGTGCAACTTATTTGTGGCACTATCGTTTAGGTCATATTGGTATAAAGCGCATGAAGAAACTCCACGCTAATGGGCTTTTGGAATCACTTGATTATGAATCACTTGATGCTTATGAACCATGCCTCATGGGCAAGATGACTAAATACTCTGTTCTCCAGAACAATGGAGCGAGCAACAGACTTGTTGGAAATAATACATACTGATGTATGCGGTCTGATGAGTGTTGATGCTCGTGGCGGGTATCATTATTTTCTGACCTTCACAGATGATTTGAGCAGATATGGGTATATCTACTTGATGAAACATAAGTCTAAAACATTTGAAAAGTTCAAAGAATTTCAGTGTGAAGTGGAAAATCATCATAACAAGAAAATTAAGTTTCTATGATCTGATCGTGGAGGTTAATATTTTAGTTATGAGTTTGGTCTTCATTTGAAACAATGTGAAATATATTCGCAACTCATGCTACCTAGAACACCACGGCGTAATGGTGTGTCCGAACATCGTAACCGCACTTTATTAGATATGGTGCGATCTATGATGTCTCTTACTGATTTACCGCTATCGTTTTGGGTTATGCTTTAGAGACAACTGCATTCACGTTAAATAGGGAACCATTAAAATCCGTTGAGACGACACCGTATGAACTGTGGTTTGGCAAGAAACCCAAGTTGTCATTTCTTAAAGTTTGGGGCTGCAATGCTTATGTGAAAAAGCTTCAACCTGATAAGAAAGAACCCAAATCGGAGAAATGTGTCTTCATAGGATACCCAAAGGAAACTGTTGGGTACACCTTCTATCACAGATCCGAAGGCAAGATATTCGTTGCTAAGAATGGATCCTTTCTAGAGAAGGAGTTTCTCTCGAAAGATGTGAGTGGGAGGAAAGTAGAACTTGATGAGGTAACTGTACCTTCTCCCTTATTGGAAAGTAGTTCATCACAGAAATCAGTTCCAGTGATTCCTACACCAATTAGTGAGGACGCTAATGATGATGATCATGAAACTTCTGATCAAGTTACTACCGATCCTCATAGGTCAACCAGAGCAAGATCCTCACCAGAGTGGTACGGTAATCTTGTTCTGGATGTCATGTTACTTGACCATGATGAACCTACGAACTATGAGGAAGCGATGATGAGCCCAGATTCCGCAAAATGGCTCGAGGCCATGAAATCTAAGATGGGATCCATGTATGAGAACAAAGTATGGACTTTGGTTGACTTACCCGATGATCGGCAAGCCATAGAGAATAAATGGATCTTCAAGAAGAAGACTGACGCTGACGGTAATGTTACTATCTACAAAGCTCGAATTGTTGCAAAAGGTTTTCAACAAGTTCAAGGAGTTTCTACGATGAGACCTTCTCACCCGTAGCGATGCTTAAGTCTGTTCGAATCATGTTAGCAATTGTCATATTTTATGATTATGAAATTTGGCAAATGGATGTCAAAACTGCATTCCTTAATGGGTTTTCTTAAAGAAGAGTTGTATATGATGCAACCATAAGGTTTTGTCGATCCTAAAGGTGTTGACAAAGTGTGCAAGCTCCAAAGATCCCTTTATGGACTGGTGCAAGCCTCTCGGAGTTGGAATATACACTTTGATAGTGTGATCAAAGCATATGGTTTTATACAGACTTTTGGAGAAGCTTGTATTTACATGAAAGTGAGTGGGAGCTCTGTAGCATTTCTAATATTATATGTGGATGACATATTGTTGATCGGAAATGATATAGAATTTCTAGATAGCATAAAAGTATACTTGAATAAGAATTTTTCAACGAAAGACCTCGGTGAAGCTGCTTATATATTGGGCATCAAGATCTATAGAGATAGATCAAGACACTTAATTGGACTTTCACAAAGCACATACCTTCATAATGTTTTGAAGAAGTTCAAAATGGATCTAGCAAAGAAAGGGTTCTTGCTTGTGTTACAAGGTGTGAAGCTGAGTCAGACTCAATGCCCGACCATTGCAGAAGATAGAGAGAAAATGAAAGGCATTCCCTATGCCTCAGCCATAGGTTCTATCATGTATGCAATGTTGTGTACCAGACCTGATGTGTGCCTTGCTATTAGTTTAGCAGGGAGGTACCAAAGTAATCCAGGAGTGGATCACCGGACAGTGGTCAAGAACATCCTAAAATACCTGAAAAGGACTAAGGATATGTTTCTCCTTTATGGAGGTGACAAAGAGCTCATCGTAAACGGTTACGTCGATGCAATCTTTGACACTGATCCGGATGACTCTAAGTCACAAACTGGATACGTATTTTTATTGAATGGTGGAGCCGTCAGTTGGTGCAGTTCTAAGCAGAGCGTCGTGGCGGGATCTATGTGTGAAGCGGAATACATAGCTACTTCAGAAGCAGCAAATGAAGGAGTTCATATCCGATCTAGGTGTAATACCTAGTGCATCGGGTTCAATGAAAATCTTTTGTGACAATACTGGTGCAATTGCCTTGGCAAAGGAATCCAGATTTCACAAGAGAACCAAGCACATCAAGAGACACTTCAATTCCATCCGCGATCAAGTCAAGGAGGGAGAGATAGAGATTTGCAAGATACATACAGATCTGAATGTTGCAGACCCGTTGACTAAGCCTCTCTCACGAGCAAAACATGATCAGCACCAAGACTCCATGGGTGTTAGAATCATTACTGTGTAATCTAGATTATTGACTCTAGTGCAAGTGGGAGACTGGAGGAAATATGCCCTAGAGGCAATAATAAAGTTGTTATTCATATTTCCTTATATCATGATAAATGTTTATTTTTCATGCTAGAATTGTATTAACCGGAAACTTAGTACATGTGTGAATACATAGACAAACAGAGTGTCCCTAGTATGCCTCTACTTGACTAGCTCGTTAATCAAAGATGGTTAAGTTTCCTAGCCATGGACATGTGTTGTCATTTGATAAACGGGATCACATCATTAGAGAGTGATGTGATGGACTAGACCCATCTGTTAGCTTAGCACTATGATCGTTTAGTTTATTGCTATTGCTTTCTTCATAACTTATACATGTTCCTATGACTATGAGATTATGCAACTCCCGAATACCGGAGGAACACCTTGGGTGCTATCAAACGTCACAACGTAACTGGGTGATTATAAATATGCTCTACAGGTGTCTCCGATGGTATTTGTTGAGTTGGCATAGATCGTGATTAGGATTTGTCACTCCGTGTATCGGAGAGGTATCTTTGGGCCCTCTCGGTAATGCACATCACTATGAGCCTTGCAAGAAATGTGACTAATGAGTTAGTCACGGGATGATGCATTACAGAACGAGTAAAGAGACTTGTCGGTGACGAGGTTGAACTAGGTATGATGATACCGATGATCAACCTGGGGAAAGTAACATACCGATGACAAAGGGAACAATGTATGTTGTTATGCGGTTTGACCGATAAAGATCTTCGTAGAATATGTAGGAACCAATATGAGCATCCAGGTTCTGCTATTGGTTATTGACCGAAGAGGAGTCTAGGTCATGTCCATGATAACCCACAAGTATAGGGGATCAATTGTAGCCTCTTTTGATAAGTAAGAGTGTCGAACCCAACGAGGAGCTAAAGGTAGAACAACTATTCCCTCAAGTTCTATCGACCACCGATACAACTCTACGCATGCTTAACGTTCGCTTTACCTAGAACAAGTATGAAACTACAAGTTCTTTGTAGGTGTTGTTGGATAGGTTTGCAAGATAATAAAGACCGCGTAAATAAAAAGTAGGGGCTGTTTAGATGAAGACACGACTAAGTTAGTTTTAGTTGATAGCTTGTTGTCACACAAGAAAGTTATTTGTCCCTAGGCAATCGATAACTAGACTGGTAATCATTATTGCAATTTTATTTGAGGGAGAGGCATAAGCTAACATACTTTCTGTTCTTGGATCATATGCACTTATGATTGGAACTCCAGCAAGCATATGCAACTACTAAAGATCATTAAGGTAAAACACAACCATAGCATTATAAGGCATCCTGTCCTCTTTATTCCCATACGCAAACAACCTACTTACTCGGGTTTGTGTTTCTATCACTCATGCCACCCACCATAAGCAAATCATGAACATATTGCAAACCCTACAGCAGGGATCCCTCACACTTGCGCGACACGGAGAGCACCATAGGATAGCACCAATAATAAAACATGCAACTCAAATCAATCACGATCATCAATTAACCCATAGGACAAAACGGATCTACTCAAACATCATAGGATAGCCATACATCATTGGGAAACAATATATAGCTTTGAGCACCATGTTTAAGTAGATATTATAGCGGGTAAAAGAGGGGTTACACCGTTGCATGGAGGGGGGAAGAGTTGCTGATGATGGCGGTGAAGTTGTTAGTGTAGATTGCGGTAATGATGATGGCCCCGACGGCATTTCAGCACCACCGGGAGAGAGGGGGAGAGAGCCCCCCTTCTTCTTCTTCTTCCTTGACCTTCTCCCTAGATGGGAGAAGGGTTTCCCCTCTGGTCCATGGCCTCCATTGCGGCGGAGGGGCGAGAGCCCCTCCGAGATTGGATCTGTCTCTCTCTGTTTCTGTGTTCCACATTCTGCCCTTTCACCGTTTCTTATATTCCCGGAGATCCATAACTCCGATTGGGCTGAAATTTGGACACGATTTTTATCAGTATATTAGCTTTCTTGCAGCGAAAGAAGGGCACCAACATCCTTACGGGGTGTCCACGAGGGTCAGGGGCGCGCCCCCTAACTCGTGGGCCCCTTGAGCATCGTCTCGCGTTGATTTCACTTCCCAAAATTCACATATATTCCAAAAAAAGCTCTGGCAGTTTTAATCCCGTTTGGACTCCGTTTGATATGGATTTACTGCAAAACAAAAAACATGCAACAAACATGAACTGGCACTGGGCACTGGATCAATATGTTAGTCCCAAAAATAGTATAAAAAGTTGCCAAAAGTATATGAAAGTTGTATAATATTGGCATGGAACAATCAAAAGTTATAGATACGACAGAGACGTATCAACATCCCCAAGCTTAATTCCTGCTCGTCCTCAAGTAGGTAAATGATAAAAAAGATAATTTTTTATGTGGAATGCTACCTAGCATAATCTTGATCATGTAATCTAATCATGGCATGAATATTAAGAGACGAGTGATTCAAAGCAATAGTCTATCTTTTGACATTAAGACAATAATACTTCAAGCATACTAATAAAGCAATCATGTCTTTTCAAAATAACATGGCCAAAGAAAGTTATCCCTAAAAAATCATATGGTCTGGCTATGCTCCATCTTCACCGCACAAAATATTCAAATCATGCACAACCCCGATGACAAGCCAAGCAATTGTTTCATACTTTTGATGTTCTCAAACCTTTTCAACTTTCCGCAATACATGAGTGTGAGCCATGGATATAGCACTATAGGTGGAATAGAATATGATGGTGGAGGTTGTGTGGAGAAGACAAAAAGGAGAAAGTCTCACATCAACGCAACTAATCGACGGGCTATGGAGATGCCCATCAATTGATGTCAATGTGAGGAGTAGGGATTTCCATGCAATGGATGCACTAGAGATATAAGTGTATGAAAGCTCTAACTGAAAATAAGTGGGTGTGCATCCAACTTGCTTGCTCATGAATACCTAGGGCATTTGAGGAAGACCATCGTTGGAATATACAAGCCAAGTTTTATAATGAAAATTCCCACTAGTATATGAAAGTGATAACTCAAGAGACTCTCTATATGAAGAACAGGGTGCTACTCTGAAGCACAAGTGTGGTAAAAGGATAGTGACATTGTCCCTTCTCTCTTTTCCCTCATTTTCTTTTCTTTTTTTCTTTTTTTCTTTTTTGTAAGCTTCTTTAGCCTCTCTCTTTTTGGGGGGGGGGGCTTCTTTGGCCACTTTTATTTTGATAACCTCACATGGGACAATGTTCTAATAATGATGATTATCACAATTTTGTTTACTTACAACTCAATATTACAACTCGATACTAGAACAAAATATGACTTTATATGAATGCCTCCGGTGGTGTACCGGGACGTGCAATGATCTAGCGTAGCAATGACATCAAAAAACGGACAAGCCATGGAAACATCATGCTATCTATCTTACGATCATGCAAAGCAATATGACAATGATGCTCAAGTCATGTATATGAAGATGATGGAAGTTGCATGGCAATATATCTTGGAGTGGCTATGGAAATGCTATGATAGGTAGGTATGGTGGCTGTTTTGAGGAAGATATAAGGAGGCTTATGTGTGATAGAGCGTATCGTATCACGATGTATGGATGCACCGGCGAAGTTTGCACCAACTCTCAAGGTGAGAAAGGGCAATGCACGGTACCGAAGAGGCTAGCAATGATGGAAGGGTGAGAGTGCGTATAATCCATGGACTCAACATTAGTCATAAAGAACTCACATACTTATTACAAAAATCTATTAGTCATCAAAACAAAGTACTACGCGCATACTCCTAGGGGGATAGATTAGTAGGAAAATACCATCGCTCGTCCCTGACCGCCACTCATAAGGAAGACAATCAATAAATACCTCATGCTCCAACTTCGTTACACAACGATTCACCATACGTGCATGCTACTGGAATCACAAACTTTAACACAAGTATTTCTACAATCCACAACTACCCACTAGCATGGCTCTAATATCACCACCTTTATATCGCAAAACAATTGCAAGGAATCAAACATATCATATTCAATGATCTACAAGTTTTATGTAGGATTTTATGACTAACCATGTGAATGACCAATTCCTGTCATCTCTCTAAATAGATATAAGTGAAGCAAGAGAGTTTAATTCTTTCTACAAAATATATGCCCATGCTCTAACAAATATAAGTGAAGCAAAATAGCATTCTACAAATGGCGGTTTTCTATGTGAAGAGAAACAGGCAATCCAAACTTCAAAAGATATAAGTGAAGCACATGAAGCATTCTATAAAGCCATACTCAAAAGATATAAGTGAAGTGCAATGAACATTCTATAAATCAATCAAGGACTATCTCATACCAGCATGGTGCATCAAAGAAAAGTGAAAACTAAATGCAAAAGACGCTCCAAGATTTACGCATATCATGTGACGAATAACAATATAGCTCCAAGTAAAATTACCGATGATTGTTAGAAGAAAGAGGGGATGCCTTCCGGGGCATCCCCAAGCTTGGTTGCTTGGGAGTACTTGAATATTTATTTGGGGTGCCTCGGGCATCCCCAAGCTTAGGCTCTTGCCACTCCTTATTCTTTCATCCATCGTGATCTCTCCCAAAACTTGAAAACTTCAATCACACAAAACTCAACAGAAAGCTCGGTAAGATCTGTTAGTATAATAAAGCAAATCACTACTCTAAGTACTATTGCAAACCAATTCATATTTTGTTTTTGCATTGGCTACTGTAATATAACTTTTTCATGGCTTAATCCACTGATAGAAATTGATAGTTTCATCAAAACAAGCAAACTATGCATCAAAAACAGAATATGTCTTAAATAGGACAGTCTGTAATAAGTTTGAACATTCACCATACTTTTGGTGCTTCAAAAATTCTGAAAAAATTAGGAAAAATAAAAAATTTGTATATAAAGACAATGCAAAATGTTTCAAAACTGTTTGACTTTCCATTAAAAATGTAAAATCACGCACTACAGCCAAAGTTTTTGTTCTGCACCGCACAAACCAACAAGCAATGTAAAAAGGAAAATCTTGGCACATTATTTTTATAATACAATGGAATTGTACAAGGAGATAGTTATTTTTCATGAAAAGTTTCTGTAATCAAGATTCACAAAGTTTTCGTGAGCATGAACAAAGTTCAAGGAGCTCCCCCACTTCAACAATGCTTGTCTCTCTCACTTCCACTTTCCTTTTTGAAAAGTTTTGGGTTCCCCTCTTTATTTTTTTGTTTTTAAACTATATAAAAGCACTCAACAGAAATAAATGACTCTCTAAAACTTCTGGGTTGTCTCCCTGGCAGCGCTTTCTTTAAAGCCATTAAGCTAGGCATAAGGTGCTCAAGTAATGAATCCACCCGGATCCCAAGGTATATCAAAGCCAATTTTAATTAACAATGATTTGTGATTTAGTAGTGAGCACAAAGCAACATATATCATGTAATGGCGAAGTCTAACTCTCTTCCTATGCATCAGCATGTCATAAAAGAACAATTCATGCACACATAGTAAAGGCCAATGCATAGTATAAACAGTTTCTTGCAATTTTATCATATTGGAAACATGGAGAGGCGGAGATGTAGTTCCTCTCTCATAATAATTGCAAGTAGGATCAGCAAGCACATGCATATTATATCTATCAAAATCATCATGTGTAGTAGCAAAACGCAACCCATCAATATAATCCTTAATAAGGGCAAACTTCTCCGATATAGTGTAGTCGGGAGAATTGAAATAGATAATAGGACTATCATGCGTGGGTGCAATAGCAACAATATCATGTTTAACATAAGGAACTATAGCAAGTTCATCTCCATAAGCATAATTCATATTGGCATCTTGGCCACAAGCACAGGAAGCATCATCAAAAAGGGATATTTCAAAAGAATCAACGGGATCATAACAATCATCATAGTAATCATCCTTCGGTAAGCACAAAGGGAAATTAAACAATGTATGAGTTGAAGAGTTACTCTCATTAGAAGGTGGGCACGGGTAGCTAATCCGCTCTTCCTCCTTTTGTTCTTCGCTCTCCTTATCATCTTTTTCATCCAATGAGCTCACAGTTTCATCAATTTGTTCTTCCATAGACTGCTGCAAAATATTAGTCTCTTCTTGGACAGCAAAGACTCTCAATAAAATCATCAATATTAGAATTGAATTCATAGTTTTCATAGCAATATTTAAGTATAGCAAAAATTTTAGGTCTGTAAACAACATCATCAAGATTTTCACACTCTTTAAACAAAGATTCAATTTCATAAGCACCCATAAAAGCAACGAATTATTCTATTCGTTCCACATCATAATAATCATATATACCATTAGCATAAGAAGCCAAGGTTTCATCATCATTAAATTCACATGAAAAGGGAAGGTGTGGAGCCTTCATCCTAGAGCAACAAGTATAATCATATCTCAAGCCTAGTTGTCGAGCATACCAATGCAACATATAAATTTGATCCCATAATAGTTTCCCTTTTTGAGTCAAGTGATAATCCCTAAAGTATTCACGTTGATCCAACGTTACTCCCATTATAAAGTTGAATGGGGTTTTCTCAGGATTATCAAAGTAGTACATAATATCTTTCACATAATGAGCATCGAGGGTTTTAGGAGGTTCCCCATCTCCATGAGTAGCAAGTAAACCATTTTTTTGGTATTTTGTGTTCCATATCCATAAATAAAGATAGAGAACAACTTAGAACAGCAAATAAAAATTACTTAGTGATAAAGCAAACAAGCACACACGAGAATATTCACCCCACGCTATAACTCCCCGGCAACGGCGCCAGAAAAAGGTCTTGATAACCCACAAATATAGGGGATCAATTGTAGCCTCTTTCAATAAGTAAGAGTTTCGAACCCAACGAGGATCTAAAGGTAGAACAAATATTCCCTCAAGTTCTATCGACCACCGATACAACTCTACGCACGCTTAACGTTCGCTTTACCTAGAACAAGTATGAAACTAGAAGTACTTTGTAGGTGTTGTTGGATAGGTTTGCAAGATAATAAAGAGCGTGTGAATGAAAAGTAGGGGCTGTTTAGATGAATACACAACTAAGTTAGTTTTAGTACATAGCTTGTTGTCACACAAGAAAGTTATTTGTCCCTAGGCAATCGATAACTAGACCGGTAATCATAATTGCAATTTTATTTGAGGGAGAGGCATAAGCTAACATACTTTCTCTTCTTGGATCATATGCACTTATGATTGGAACTCTAGCAAGCATCTTCAACTACTAAAGATCATTAAGGTAAAAACCAACTGTAGCATTATAAGGCATCATGTCCTCTTTATTCCCATACGCAAACAACCTACTTACTCAGGTATGTGTTTCTATCACTCACGCCACCCACCATAAGCAAATCATGAACATATTGCAAACCCTATAGCGGGGATCCCTCATGCTTGCGCGACATGAAGAGAACCATAGGACAACACCAATAATAAAACATGCAACTCAAACCAATCACGATCATCAATTAACCCATAGGACAAAACGGATCTACTCAAACACCATAGGATAGCCATACATCATTGGGAAACAATATATAGCGTTGAGCACCAAGTTTAAGTAGAGATTACAGTGGGTAAAAGAGGGGTTAAACCACTGCATAGAGGGGGGAAGAGTTGGTGATGATGGCGGTGAAGTTGTTGGTGTAGATTGCGGTGATGATGATGGCCCCGGCGGTGTTCCGGCGCCACCGGGAGAGAGGGGGAGAGAGCCCCCCTTCTTCTTCTTCCTTGACCTTCTCCCTAGAGTGGGAGAAGGGTTTCCCCTCTGGTCCATTGCCTCCATGGCGGCGGAGGGGCGAGAGCCCCTCCGAGATTGGATCTGTCTCTCTATCTCTCTTTGTTTCTGCGTTCCAGATTCTGCCCTTTCACCGTTTCTTATATTCCCGGAGATCCGTAACTCCGATTGGGCTGAAATTTGGACACGGTTTTTATCCGGATATTAGCTTTCTTGCGGCTAAAGAAGGGCACCAACCGCCTTACGGGGTGTCCACGAGGGTCAGGGGCGCGCCCCCTGCCTCGTGGGCCCCTCGAGCATCGTCTCGCATTGATTTCACTTCCCAAAATTCACATATATTCCAAAAAATATGTCAGTTTTTATCCCATTTGGACTCCGTTTGATATGGATTTACTGCGAAACAAAAAACATGCAACAAACAGGAACTGGCACTGGGCACTGGATCAATATGTTAGTCCCAAAAATACTATAAAAAGTTGCCAAAAGTACATGAAAGTTGTATAATATTGGCATGGAACAATCAAAAATTATATATACGATAGAGACGTATCAGTCTACATAGTTCTCGAACCCGTAGGGTCCGCACGCTTAACGTTCGATGACGATATGTGATTTGATGTACCGAAGGTTGTTCGGAGTCCCGGATGTGATCACAGACATGGCGAGGAGTCTCGAAATGGTCGAGACGTAAAGATTCATATATTTGAAGGCTACATTTGGACACTATAATGTTTCAGGTCGTTTCGGATAAGTTTTGGAGTAGACACACTCAAGTCTTTCGGTCTATGAGGGTACATAGACACACTCTCCCCTCTCGTTGCTATGCATCTCCTAGATAGATCTTGCGTGATCGTAGGATTTTTTTTGAAATAATGTGTTCCCCAACATGCCGGTCGTCATCGCATTTGTCGCCGCATCCGTTGTAGCAAATCATGATGCTATTTGTAGCTTTTTTTTTGTCTCTGGTTCTACCTTTTACCAGTGTAGTCGCATTCGTTGTAGCAAATCGGGACACCGGTTGTAGCAAACAACGTTGTTGGTTCCAGCAAAAATGAGACCGTTGGTTCCAACATTTTGGTTGTGAAACATTCCTGCGGACTGAAGATTTCTCAATCTCGGGTTGAAGTCTTTTCATCTACGGACCGTGGGTTGAAACTCCTTGTCAAATGTTGTAACTTTTCATGTGTTCCAATGTCTCGTTGAAGCTTTTTTATCTACTTGATGTAGCTTTTTGAGCCCACGGTTGTAGCATGGGGCACCTCCATTTGCAGCTTTCCCAGTGTCGTGGTTGTAGCTCCCCCGCGTCCACCATGGTTGTAGCATGGGTGTGCCTCGGTTCCTAGTGTTTGGCCTGCCGCTATTTGTAGAAGAAACATATGGTGGTTCCAGCATCGCCGTCTGTGCAACGCTCCTGCTGTGGTGTTCATCACCGATGAGGGATGGTCGTCAGGGATCATGGGATCAGGGCTCGAGCATTGGTCACTATAGAGAAAAGAAGTGCAGGGGAAGAGGGAGGTCTGTTCGGGAGGAGGGAGGGGGCCCGCGGTGGTGACACGTGTGGTGCGGGATGGGGGATTGGAGTTGTGATGACGCTGGTGGTGCGGGACGGAGGAGCTATGAGGCTGAGTTGCGCTAGAGGAGGAAGAAAGGAAGATGGATTCGATGTGGATAAGTGAGGGGCGCGCGCTATTGCTGGCCATCGATGAGGCATGCGTGCGACCGGTGCAACGCTTCGGCCACATGCTAGTTGCAAATGTTTTCTTTTTACAACAGAAAAAGAAGAAGAGGATAATGACAGAGGTAGGGGTGGCCCGTGGGCCACAACCCACTATAGGATTGGGCCACCCTTGGTTGCAAGGTTTAAGAAAATGAAACAATAATAATGAGGTAATAGCACCCTGGGTCCATGAACTTGCACGAGTTGTGATGATTTAGTCTAAAACTAGCAAAATGTAACTGAGGGCTCCCACAACTTGACCCCCTATGTGATGATTTGGTCCAGAGCGAATCACAGTGCGACAAGTGGCAGTTTAGAGGTTGGACCGGTCAGTACTGGCATTTTTGCACAAAGCCCCCTACCATTTCGTTGAATCAACCTGCACTACACCCCCACCTGAATTTAATGCCACTCCTGTTGCACAGATTCGTTCGAGCTCTGCTGTCCTATCGGGGGAGATAGCGCGGTGGCGATTTGGTGATGACTCTAGCCATCACGTGGCGTCGCCGGAGTTTGCCGGCGGGATGGAGACACCTCCTTCCGCTGATCTCATCCGGCCGCTCGGCATCATCCCACCGGATTATGGAGAGCCTGCTCCTGGCCTCTCTTCCACCTCTTCCTTATTCCGCCCGTCCTCTGTTTCTGCCTCGCCGTCCGCACCAGCGCCGCCGCGTGGGTGTGTCTCACGGTGGTGTTAGTGTTGAATGTTGTTGGGTTTGTCTTACGACAGTAAATCTAGGGTTTTGGCCGAGTAGATTAGGTTAGGTTTTTGGGCGGCAAAGTCTTGGGTTTGGCCCTTCTCTGTAGTTGGTTTTTCGTTCATATGTTAGCTTGTTAGACTCGAGTAGTGGTTTAGTCCTCCATTCGTGTGCACAGAAAGCAAATCTGACTATAGTGGCTTGTGTTCGATGCCACCAAATTGAGTTGTTCAATGCTCATGCTTATTTGTGCAATGGTCATGCTCATGCTTAGGTGTTAGTGATGCCACCAATTGGTTGTGTTCAATGGCACCAACTTCAGTTAGCTCAAGTCCTGATGTTTTGACATTTGACTGAATTTTTCCAGTTAACTATGGTTATCTGAATTTTGTCAGTGCACTATAGTTATTCACAATGTTTTCAGTGCACTGTAGTTAACTAAACTTCTCAGTTAACTGAACTTATCAGTTAAATGTAGTGAACTGAATTTTACTGTTGAGTGTACACATCATTGTGCAGTGCTTACAATTTACACATATTTGATGCAGTGTGTGATTCGGCAAATGGACAAAGGGTGGACACTCCTTTCTTTACACTTGAACTTGAGCATGGTGGAATTTTCTATAGACCAATCAGTGATTTGGAGTACTGGAACCCTTCAGTGAAGGTTCTTGATTATGTTGATGCTACCACATTCTCATATGCTGTCATTGAAGAGCACCTAACTTGGTTTGGATATCCAGTGGGTGAGCATATAATTTACTGGTGCTTGCCTGACAAATCAATTGCAGATGGTTTGGTCAGGATTAAATATGATGATGATGTGCAACATATCATCAGAGGTAGTTGATACGTCTCCAACGTATCTACTTTTTCTCACGCTTTTCCTCTTGTTTTGGACTCTAATTTGCATGATTTGAATGAAACTAACCCCGGACTGACGCTGTTTCTGCAGAACTACCATGGTGTTGTTTTTGTGCAAAAATAAAAGTTCTTGGAATGGAACAAAGCTTTGCGAGGAATTTTTATATAATATATAAGAATTTCTGGAGCCAAGACCTACCGGAGAGGGGCCCCTAGGTGGGCACAACCCACCAGGGCGTGCCCCCCTCTCTTGGCACGCCCAGGTGGGTTATACCCACCTGGTGGCCCCGCAGACCTCAACCCTGATACTATAAATTCCTATTTTCAGACAAAAAAATGAGGAGAAAGAATTATCGCGATCCACGAGACGAAGCTGTCGCCAAGCCCTGTTCTTCTTCGGGAGGGCAGATCTAGAGTCCGTTTGGGGCTCGGGAGAGGGGGGTCTTCGTTCTTCGTCATCATCAACCCTTCTCCATCGCCAATTCCATGATGCTCCCCACCGGGAGTGAATAATTCCTTCATAGGCTCGCTGGTCGGTGAGGAGTTGGATGAGATTCATCATGTAATCGAGTTAGTTTTGTTAGGGCTTGATCCCTAGTATCCACAATGTTCTTAGATTGATGTTGCTATGACTTTGCTATGCTCAATGCTTGTCAATTTGGGCCCGGGTGCCATGATTTCAGATCTGATCTGTGTATGTTATCACCATTATATCCATGCTCTAGATCCGATCTTGCAAGTTATAGTCACCTACTACGTGTTATGATCCGGCAACCCCAGAGTGACAATAATCGGGCCCACTCCCGGTGATGACCGTAGTTTGAGGAGTTCATGTATTCACTATGTGTTAATGCTTTGTTCCGGTTCTCTATTAAAAGGAGGCCTTAATATACCTTAGTTTCTAATATGAACCCCGCTGCCAAGGGAGGGTAGGACAAAAGATGTCATGCAAGTTCTTTTAATAAAGCACGTATGACTATTTACAGAATACATGCCTACATTATATCGATGAACTGGAGCTAGTGCTGTATCGCCCTAGGTTATAGCTATCACATGATGAATATCATCCAACAAGTCACCAATCCAATGCATATGAACTTTTCCATATTGTTTCTGCTAAGTTACTACTGCTATCATCACTGTTACACTTGCTACAAAGTTACTTCTATCACTGTTACTGTTACTATTGTTGCTGTCACTACTATCAAAACTATCAAACTACTTTGCTACTGATCACTTTGCTGCAGATAATTAACTCTAGGTGTGGTTGAATTGACAACTCAACTGCTAATACCTTCAAATATTCTTTGGCTCCCCTTGTGTCGAATCTATAAATTTGGGTTGAATACTCTACCCTCGAAAACTGTTGCGATCCCCTATACTTGTGGGTTATCAAGACCTTTTTCTGGCGACGTTGCCGGGGAGCATAGGTATATTTGTTGAGTCACTTGGGATTATTATCATATTATCACTATGAAGAATCTGAAGGATCCAAAGACTAAGATATTTCCCTCAAAGACGAGGGGAGGTAAGGAACTGCCATCCAGTTCTGCTTTAGATTCACCTTCTGATATGAGTAAACTTGCAACACCACCACATGCTATTAATTCTGATATGTCGCAAGTTATTGATGATGCTACTTCTACTATGAATGATGCTTATGATGATGCTAGTACCTTGCTTGTTAATGACGATGTGCCACTTGGTGAATTTCTTGATAAACAAATTGCTCGAGTTATACAACATGATGTTGTTGAATCTGATGACGAGCTTGAAACTGAAACTCTTGAAACACCTACTAGAACTAGCCCTCCTAGATATGAATTGCCTAAGGTACCGGAAGGTTATGTTATGAGTGAAAAAACAACTAGAGATATTCTTGCTTGCAATGATAGAGATGATCTAGAGAAATTACTACACAAGTATAAAGAAAAATCTCTGAATGCTAGAATGAAGTGTGATCCTAAGTTTGCTACTTCACCTATCTTTATTGATGATAAGGATTATGAATTCTCTATCGACCCAGAGTTAATTACTTTAGTTGAATCTGATCCTTTCCATGGTTATGAAACTGAAACTGTTGTGGCACATCTTACTATGTTGAATGACATAGCCACCCTTTTTACTCATGATGAGAAAACTCGACATTACTTTATTCTCAAATTATTTCCTTTCTCATTAAAGGGTGATGCTAAAGCTTGGTACAATACTCTTGCTTCTGGTTGTGTGCGTAGTCCCTGAGACATGATTTATTACTTCTCTGAAAAATATTTTCCTACTCATATGAAACAAGCTGCCTTACAGGAAATATTTAACTTTGTGCAAACTAAAGAAGAGAGTCTCCCACAAGCTTGGGGGAGGCTTTGTCAGTTAATTAATGCGTTGCCTGATCACCCTCTTAAGAAAAATGAAATACTTGATATCTTCTATAATGGACTAACCGATGCTTCTAGGGACTTCCTAGATAGTTGTGCTGGTTGTGTTTTCAGGGAACGAACTATTCGACAAGCTGAAGAATTATTGAATAACATATTGAAAAATTACGATGATTGGACTATTCCTGAACCACCTCCTAAACCCACTCCAAAGAAGAGGGGTATATTATATCTCAGTCCTGAAGATATGCAAGAGGTAAATAAATCTATGAAGGAAAAAGGTATTAAAGTTGAGGATGTTAAAAAATTACCTCCTATTGAAGAGATACATGGGCTTAATACACCACCAATGCCTAAGGTGCTAGAGGTAAATTATCTTATGTAGTTTAATGATAATGATAATCCTCACAATATGAATCCTAGTCAATGCCTTTATGAGTTTGAAAACTACATTAGAAAACAAGATCACTTCAATGCAAATGTTATGAAACAATTGAAATATAATTCTGATATGATTGCTCGCTTGAGTGACTTGTTATTTAGAATCTCAAATGATGTTAGAGGTGTTGGAAAACATGCTTCTATGGTTCAAACTCAATTAGAACAAGTTGCTAAATCTCAAAGAGAATAACTTGATGAAATGAATCATAATATGCATGACTTTGCTGTTAGAGTTGCAACTAGAGGAGGTAAAATGACTCAGGAACCACTCTATCCTAAGGGACACCCTAAAAGAATTGAACAAGATTCACAAAGAGCTAACACTAGTGTTACACCCACGATGCGGCTATATCTCCCACGTGTCGGAGCATGACTTGGAGGCATAACCGCATAGTAGGCATGTCGCAAGAGGGGTAATCTTTACACATCCCATGTACTAAATATGAAAGGGATAAATAGTTGGCTTACAATCGCCACTTCACACAAATACAAGTTAAACATACATCAACCAGAATACAATCAAGGTCCGACTATGGAAGCAAAATAAAAGAAGACAACCCCAAATGTTAGATCCCCGATCGTCCCAACTGGGCTCCACTACTGATCAACATGAAACGAAACAACTCAACGAACATGATCTTCATCGGGCTCCCACTTGAGCTCGGTTGCGTCATCTGCATTGGTATCATCGGCACCTGCAGCTGTTTGGAAGTATCTGTGAGCCACAAGGACTCAGCAATCTCACACCCGCGAGATCAAGACTATTTAAGCTTATGGGTAGGAAAGGGTAGTGAGGTGGAGCTGCAGAAAGCACTAGCATATATGGTGGCTAACTTACGCAAATAAGAGTGAGAAGAGAAGCAAAGCACGGTCGTGAACTAGAAGTGATCAAGAAGTGATCCAGAAACTACTTACGTTCAAACATAACACGAGACCGTGTTCTCTTCCCGGACTCTGCCGAAAAGAGACCATCACGGCTACACACGCGGTTGATTCATTTTATTTAAGTTAAGTGTCAAGTTCTCTACAACTGGATATTAACAAATACCCATATGCCCATAACCGCGGGCACGGCTTTCGAAAGTTCAAAACCCTGCAGGGGTGTCCCAACTTAGCCCATCACAAGCTCTCACGGTCAATGAAGGATATTCCTTCTCCCGGGAAGACCCGATCAGTCTCAGAATCCTGGTTACAAGACATTTCAACAATGGTAAAACAAGACCAGCAAGACCGCCCGATGCACCGACATCCTGATAGGAGCTGCACATATCTCGTTCTCAGGGCAACACCGGATGAGACATCCTACGAGTAAAACCAAACCTCAAGTTTCCTCGAGGTGGCCCCGCAGTCTACTCGGTTCAGACCAACACTTAGACAAGCACTGGCCCGAGGGGGTTTAAAATAAAGATGACCCTCGGGTTGGCCGACCCGAGGGAAGGGTAGGTGGTGGTGAGGCAAATGGTAAAACCAAGGTTGGGCCTTGCTGGAGGAGTTTTATTCAAAGCGAACTGTCAAGGGGTCCCCATAACACCCAACCGTGTAAGGAATGCAAAATCAAGGAACATAACACCGGTATGACGGAAACTAGGGCGGCAACAGTGGAACAAAACACCAGGCATAAGGCCGAGACTTCCACCCTTTACCAAGTATATAGATGCATTAATTAAATAAGAGATATTGTGATATCCCAACATATCCATGTTCCAACATGGAACAAACATCAACTTCACCTGCAACTAGCAATGCTATAAGAGGGGTTGAGCAAAAGCGGTAACATAGCCAAATAACGGTTTGCTAGGAAAGGTGGGTTAGAGGCTTGACATGGCAATATGGGAGGCATGATATAGCAAGTGGTAGGTATTATGGCATAGCAATAGATCGAGCAACTAGCAAGCAAAGATAGAAGTGATTTCGAGGGTATGGTCATCTTGCCTGAGATCCCGCAAGGAAGAAGAACGATTCCATGAAGAAGACAAACGGACGTAGTCAAATGAATCATCACAACTCCAGAACGAAACCGAAGCTAATGGGAGAAGCAACCCGGAAAGAAGCAAGCAACATAGTAAACAACCCCCACATAAACATGGCATGATGCACAATCAAGTATGATGCATGTCCGGTTTAATGAAGCATGGCATGGCAAAGTGCACAAACAAAACTACAAGTTAAGTGGAGCTCAATATGCAACGAGTTGCATATTGACGGAACACCACATTCAAGTTATTTAGTTCGATCTCATTTATGTACCCGACAATATTAAATGTTTATTAACATGGCAAGAGGTGAAGCAAATGAAAACTACCTATCTAGGCAAGTTTAAATGAGGCTGGAACAACAAACAACAAGTCCGGAAAATCCTCATGTGCATATTTATGGATTTGGTACTGTTCTACCCTAAACCATATTTTATAGTTGTTAAAAATGCAAGAAAAGTGCACCATGTTAAACTAGGCATTTTTCTACCCCATTTACATATAAAGTTTGTTAGGTTTGGAGCTACAGTTATTTAGTTATGAATTAAATCATTTTAACATGGCAATAAGGCAAATAAATGCAAACAACATTTTAAACATTTTAAACATGGTTGGAAGTTGGATATTATGAAACTAGACACAATTCTAAGCATTTTTCATATATAAATCATTTTAATACGATGCTCGGTTAATGAGTTATTATATGCATGAAGACTAGGGTCCAAACTATAAATATGCAGTGCACTGGTTAAATAGAAAAACGCTCCGCGGGAAAAAACGTGACTCGGGCCAAAACTGCAGGATGGCCCAACAGGAGGAAAAAAACAAGAGGGGCGCTGGGGCAGCTCACCCATGGGCCAAGCCCAGCCGGTGGAAAAGGCAGGCCGCGAAGGGGCACGCTGGGTCGCGCGTGGGAGCTGGGCCAGGCCATGGCGTGCGGGAGGTGATGTGACGCGCTCGGATTGGTCCGGGGCGCAGGGGCGGCGGCGCCAAGTGGCGGGGCGCGGCTGGGCAGCGGCGCCAAGTGGCGGGGTGCGGCTGGGCGGCACCGGAAATCGAGGAGGAGGGGGTTGGCTGCGGCTGGATCCGAGGAGAAAGGGGTCTAGGGGTAAGTTCAGACTAGGGTTGTCCAAATTAGGAAGGAGGGGGGTTATATAGGGCAGGTTTAGGGTTAGGGGAAAATTGGGGGCTTCTTCGGACCGTGCGATCGCCATCAGACGGCTCTGGACGCGAGAAGGGGTAGGTGGGCTGCCGGTGGGCTGTGAAGAAGGGCTTGGACTAAGAGGAGAGAAGAGAAAATGATCCGGCACATGTTTCCGGATCCCGGAAACGTCCGACGATAGACCGGCTACTAGTGCCACTATAATTATCCGTTGGGGCGTCAAACAAACTCCGAATGCGATGAAACTTGGCAGGCGACCTACTGACAACAAAACAACACCGCATGCCAACTGTCAACCCATTACGAGAACATTTTCCGGCCACTTATAAAATAATATTTGAAGGTGCCGCGGGCGCGTGCAAGTTTGTCTGGGCTCAGAACGGACAACGGACGGAACTGGGGAAACCCGGACGGATGCAAGCTTTGAAAACATGATGATGCAATGCACATGATGACATGGCAAGATGCAACACACAAGTGAAAGACACGACAACAAACAACGAATAACTGGAAGACACCTGGCACATCGGTCTCGGGGCGTCACAACACTCCACCACTACGAGAGGATCTCGTCGCGAGATCTAGGATGGCACCTGATAGAAAATGGAAGAGGAAGAGGTAAAACAAAGTTGCTTCTTTGACAAATGAGTGAAACCAATGAACCTTGAGAGGTTAAACAATTGGAAAGAAGAATACAACGGAGATGAACGAAGTTGAAAACACTCCGTAAGAAAATAGGAATAAGGAACATTACTAGAAGGACCTTGTAGGTTGAAAGACATAAGAAAAGGGTTGCAATGGATAAGTACATGCAAGTACTCCGGTTGAAATGAGATGTACAAGGGACGATAAAGACCAATTACGACAACACTCCGGTAGGAACAAGATAGAGGAGGAAAAAGAATGATATAATTTGGGCAGCACTCAGACTGTAAACGGAAGGAATTGAACATGATCTTGACAAAACAAGATGATGGGTTGATGAGAGCCACATAACAATGCCTCTGGAACAAATGTAAGAATGGAATGAAAAGAACGGAGATGAGAGAACCAACATCTCTCACAACTGAACTTGAGAGAGCACTCTTATGAAGGGTTGAACGGAGTTGTTGGAAATCAACAACAAAAGATATGATTTCCAATGGTATTAAGGAAAACATCCCCAAATTATGAGGTGAAGACTAGCAACTAAAGAAATCAATCAATTGGGTTGAGATCAACAAGGAGATGAAATTCCTTCATCGAGATGAGACGCGGAAATTGGATCATAGATAAGCACCATAATGGCAACATTCCCAAAGGAAGGCTTTAGGTGAAATCTATACCAATATAACTCCGAGGAAGAAAATGATGGGTTTAAGTATCTCATTCCTGACAACTTTTTAATCATGAAACACGAAGGGAAATTTTCAAGAATGACATAACACCACCTGAAAAGATAGGGTAGAAGGAAATGCACTTTGGAATGCAAGATGAAGAATACTTGAGATCCTTTGAAAAGAATCTTGATGAGCACTTCGAGAAGGGATTAAATCCTTGGTGAACCATCATGTAGAACCTCCATGAAGAACTCCGGTAATGAAAGAGTGATCAAAAGAAGTGAAGGATGAAAGAATAAGATTGAGTCCTTGCAATCATTGAATGAAGCTTTGCGACGAGATAAAGTGGAAACTTGGAACTCCAGAAGAAAGATAAAGCATCTCGAACCGAGAATGTGATATGATGAACCACTTCGGAACGAAGAAACTAGATCACTTGGATGAAACAATAATAAGAATTACGTTATGCGTATCCTTCACCAATTAAATTGATGACAAGCAATGGATTGCATACAACTTATTCTCGTAGAAAGGATTAAGATAGATATAGCGCCAACTTGGAAAGGTCTTCAACGAACCACCGGTAGGATTGAAACAACGAATGAATTGATATGATAACGAAGGAAGAGAAATCTTGAATGAACCATCGTAAGAATTGAAAATGAACATAGCAAAGGCACAATTCACCGGGGAGAATTGGAAAACGAAAGAAGATACAAGAGAGAATTTAGATACATGAGAACGAAATATATCACGAGCTGATTAGAGAATATTTGAGCGATGCACCGGTAAGATTTGGAGAACAATAGTTGAAAGCTGAGAATGAATAAACCTGAATTGATGGCCTTCGGAGAATCAAACTGAAAATAATCTTGAATTGCTCTGGATAGGTGGAAAGAATTTTCACAATCGAAAACAATTATGAGAGGATGGCATCAAGCTAGAATCACGAATCCTCGAGAGAATGGACAAGATTGAGAGAAAAATCTTCTTCGGTCTTCAAATTCGAGAATGACGATGAGAAACACCACCATGAATTGTTGAGATACTCCGGGATGACGAATAGAAAGGTTGAGCCAACGGTTAAAAGAATCTAGCAGATCTTGGAGAAATACATATGACTGGTGATAATTCATTCTTACGTCTAACTTGGAGAAGAATTTGAGAGTAACTCCGGGAAATCAAAAGAGTCAGGTAAGATCCTAGGAAAAGACATGTGGGTTAGGGCCCACTCAAAAGAAACACCGTTGAGCAATTTCTTGAAAAGAGAGATTGCATCGCTTGAATTAAATGGCTTGAATGAGATAACAATCTCGAAAGAGCTTGAACAAATACAGAGTGCAAACATGAATCTTCACGATATCTTCAGCACTTCGGATATGAATAGAGAGATGATTGATTAAGAGGTGCACCGGCTTGAGAACACATTTAAAACTAGGAAAGGAATATGATCAACGCTGAAAGCTTGAATTGAATCCACCGAAGAGGAAGGAGAATGAAGATTGACGAACTTGTAGAGCATCATCATGAGAACCACCGGGTAAGAACATTGATTGAAAAGGATGAAGAGACTTCACATCAATAAAAGGATACTTGATTAAGAACTCCGAGTCCTTGAAGAAAAAGGGTTGGGTGGGTGGGGAAACAAAGGTGGCTTGGGACAAATGAAATGAACATAGTTGAGAAGAACTAATAACGATCTTGCTGAAGTTGAAATGATCAGATCCACTTGAAGAGAAACACGCCAGTTGAAAAGGATTGACATGACAATCTTGATTATCATGAAGGATTAGTATTCACATAGAAATATGAGAGCGCTGCTTAGGAAAGGTATGGAATCAACACTTGACATTGAAGCAACTCGAATACCACAACTCAAAACAAAAACAAAGGATTGGCTTGCAGAATAAGCCGGAAACAAACATATGATAGATCCCATATCGTATCGTGTGTCTGTTGGAAGGATATCCTACGTGATACTTGAATTCCCACTTATCAACTCCCGAAACTTTCCGGTTATGCAATCAGGTGTTGGGGATACAGGGGAAGCATAATATCTCACCCAAAGCTAGCAAATCCTACATCCATCTGTATCCATCCTTCAACACATAACCAAGAAACCTTCGTAAATCATTTACCTCAACCTTCGAAAAGCATCCATTATACGAGTTATGGCAATACTCCCGAACTCCCGCCCCAGTACTGGGTGGCGTCGAGGTTATCTCACCAACAACTGCATAAAAGAGATTTTCGATGTCGGCGAACTCAGGTATTCCAGAACTGCAACGATAAAATTGTGATGACAACACCTCGGAGCTCAACTCCCTGGGACACTGCCACAACCCCTAAATGTCAGGAGGCACCAAGAACAATGTTCTCGTCACAAAACCATCAAAACAATTCCAAGATACCCGCGTGATCCTAAAAAAATTCGTGAAATTTGAGAAGAGAAGAGTCAAAACTCTACGTCAGGAGGCCTCACCAGAGCGACGAAGGGACTGAGGAGTAAAAAGAATCCTACTCTCCGATATATATAATCCTAAGACTCAAAACATTTTGTTCTAGACTCAACAACGTCAGCGATTCGATCAAGCAGGGGGCTCTGAGGGAGTCCTGGATTAGGGGGTCTCCGGATAGCCGGACTATATCCTTGGCCGGACTGTTGGACTATGAAGATACAAGATTGAAGACTTCGTCGCGTGTCCGGATGGGACTCTACTTGGCGTGGAAGGCAAGCTAGGCAGTACGGATATGGATATCTCCTCCTTTTGTAACCGACCTTGTGTAACCCTAACCCTCTCCGGTGTCTAAATAAACCAGAGGGTTTTAGTCCGTAGGACAGAATAACATACAATCATACCATAGGCTAGCTTCTAGGGTTTAGCCTCTCTGATCTCGTGGTAGATCTACTCTTGTACTACCCATATCATCAATATTAATCAAGCAAGACGTAGGGTTTTACCTCCATCAAGAGGGCCCGAACCTGGGTAAAACATCGTGTTCCCTGCTGTGACGCCCCCGATTCAATCATACACTAATCATGCACGCAAACGTGTACGATCAAGATCAGGGACTCACGGGAAGATATCACAACACAACTCTAAAACATAAATAAGTCATACAAGCATCATAATACAAGCCAGGGGCCTCGAGGGCTCGAATACAAGTGCTCGATCATAGACGAGTCAGCGGAAGCAACAATATCTGAGTACAGACATAAGTTAAACAAGTTTGCCTTAAGAAGGCTAGCACAAACTGGGATACAGATCGAAAGAGGCGCAGGCCTCCTGCCTGGGATCCTCCTAAACTACTCCAGGTCGTCATCAGCGGGCAGCACGTAGTAGTAGGCACCTCCAGTGTAGTAGGGGTCATCGTCGATGGTGGCGTCTGGCTCCTGGACTCCAGCATCTGGTTGCGACAACCAGAAAGAAAGGAAAGGGGAAAAAGGGGGAGAAAGCAACCGTGAGTACTCATCCAAAGTACTCGCAAGCAAGGAACTACACTACATATGCATGGGTATATGTGTAAGGAGGCCATATCAGTGGACTGAACTGCAGAATGCCAGAATAAGAGGGGGATAACTAATCCTGTCGAAGACTACGCTTCTCGCAGCCACCGTCTTGCATCAAGTAGAAGAGAGTAGATTGAAGTCCTTCAAGTAGCATCTCCAAGTAGCATCTCATAGCATAATCCTACCCGGCGATCCCCTCCTCATATCCCTGAGGTAGAGCGACCACCGGTTGTATCTGGCACTTGGAAGGGTGTGTTTTATTAAGTATCCGGTTCTAGTTGTCATAAGGTCAAGGTACAACTCCAAGTCGTCCTGTTACCGAAGATCACGGCTATTCGAATAGATTAACTTCCCTGCAGGGGTGCACCACATAACCCAACACGCTTGATCCCATTTGGCCGGACACACTTTCCTGGGTCATGCCCGGCCGCGGAAGATCAACACATCGCAGCCCCACCTAGGCAAAACAGAGAGGCCAGCACGCCGGTCTAAACCTAAGCGCACAGGGGTCTGGGCCCATCGCCCATAGCACACCTGCACGTTGCGTGGGCGGCCGGAAGCAGAACTGGCCCCCTTAATACAAGAGCAGGCTTACGTTCCAATCCGGCGCGCGCCGCTCCATCGCTGACGTCTGAAGTGCTTCGGCTGATACCACAACGCCGGGATACCCATAACTACTCCCGCGTAGATGGTTAGTGCGTATAGGCTCGTAGCCAACTCAGATCAAATACCAAGATCTCGTTAAGCATGTTAAGTATCCGCGAACGCCGAACAGGGCCAGGCCCACCTCTCTCCTAGGCGGTCTCAACCTGCCCTGCCGCTCCGCCTCAAAGATCCACTCGCGGGTGCTCCACCAGCCGACCCGACTTTAGTCTCCACATGTATCATGTATAAAGTATATAGTATATACCCGTGATCACCTCCCGAGTGATCACGGCCCAATAGTATAGCAGGGCAGACTGACAAGAATGTAGGGCCAATGATGATAAACTAGCATCCTATACTAAGCATTTAGGATTGCAGGTAAGGTATCAACAGATGTAGCAACAATGTCAGGCTATGCATCAGAATAGGATCAACGGAAAGCAGTAACAGGCTACACTACTCTAATGCAAGCAGTATATAAGAGAATATGCGATATCTGGTGATCAAGGGGGGGGGGCTTGCCTGGTTGCTCTGGCAAGAAGGAGGGGTCGTCAACTCCGTAGTCGAACTGGGCAGCAGCAGCGTCGGTCTCGTAGTCTACCGGAGAGAAGAGGGGGAAGAAACAATGAATACAATGCATATCGATGCATGACATGACAAGTAACGATGCTAGGTGTGCCCAATCGCGGTAGTAGGTGATACCGACGAAGGGGGGAAACATCCGGGAAAGTATTCCCGGTGTTTCGCGTTTTCGGACAGATGAACCGGAGGGGGAAAGTTGTGTGTTTGGTATGTTAGAGGTGTGTGGTGGACGAACGGGCTGCGTATCCGGGTTCGTCTCGTCGTTCTGAGCAACTTTCATGTAGAAAGTATTTTAATCCGAGTTACGGATTAAAAGATATGATTTTCTAAAGATTTTATTAATTTCTGAAATTTAATTAATTATTTAATTAATTCGAAAATGGATTTATGACGTCAGCATGACGTCGTGCTGACGTCAGCAGTCAGCGTTGACCGTTTGACCTGGTCAACCTGACATGTGGGTCCCGTGGGACCCACCTGTCATACACTGTTAGGTTTAATTAGGGTTTAGTTTAATCCTAATTACAGTTTAATTAAAATTAACTAGTTAATTAAATTAATTAAACCGGATTAATTAACTTAATTAATTACTTAATTAATTAATTAATTAATAGTTAATTTGTTAAACCATTTTTATTTTTATTAATTATATTTATTTTAATTTGCTTATTCATTCAGGACCCACATGTCATAGACACAGGGGGCGGCCACGTCAGCGTTGACCGGTTCAACAGGCCGGCCGGGCCCTTGGGGGCCCACGGGTCAGTGACCCACGCGGTGGCCCCAGGCCGGCCACGTCGGCGGGCGGCGTTGACGCGCCGGCGGCGACCTCCAGGACGGCGGCGCGGCACGTGACCTCACCGGAAACACGCCACAGGGCACAGCTGAGGGTGTCTGGGGGCTCTACGGGACGGGCGCGGTGCGCCGCGTCCGATGGTGGCCGTGGTTGGCGCGGGGGTGGCCGGAGTTGAGCGCATCGAGCTCATCGGCGGCGAGGCGCTTCGGGCGGGGTACGGGAACGGGGTCTAAGGGGCGCAGGGGGCGTGGCCAGGGACGGGGCGAGAGGGAGGCGCGGGGTGCGGCAGTGCGCAACCCGGCGGGGCGGCCCTCGGGCGCGGGCGTGCTCGCCGGGGCCGCGGCTCGGTGGTGGCAATAAGGGGCGCGGCCGGCATGGCGGACGCGAGCCCGTCCAGAGCTCGGGGCGTGGCGACCGCGGGCGCCGGAGCGCGTCGAGCGGCGACGGCCGGGGCGAACTAGGGGGAGAGGGGGACCGAAGGGGGGGCAGCTCACGGGGGGGGGGCGTAGGGTCTATGCAGAGGGCTCGGGGACGGTCGGGGAGGACCGGCGGGGAGGAGGTCGAAGCGGCGGCCGTCCGGCGATGTGGTCCCGGCGTCGGGGTCAACGGGATCGGGGCCGATCCCGATCCAGATCGGTGAGGGAGGAGAAGGGGATCGAGGGGGAGTGGGGGGGAGGCGTCGGCTAGGGTTTCGCCGCCCGGGGGGGTTATGGGAGTGAGGGGGGCCGGATGGGCCAATGGGCCGGTCGGCTGGGCCGGTTGGCCCAGTTGGCCAGAGGGTTTTCCCCCTGTAGTTATTAGGTTTATTTTCCTTTTCTTATTTTTCCTTTTCTGTTTTAATTCATTTTAAAATATTCAGACACTTTATAAAAATGTGTGCACCCCACCATAATTAACCTTGTAATATTTGACAACCCTTGAACATTTTAGTTTGATTTTTTGAAAACTTTTATTGCCATCATAATTTTGAATTGAATTTCGAAACCGTTTTGATTTAACCCGAGATTAACTACAGTGACAGAGGTGACGTGGCACCATCAACGTGAGTTTACTGTAGCATGATTATCCGGGCGTTACACCTGCCTCCTGTTACCGTCCGCCTTAGACGCACAGTTCGGGACCCCCTACCCGAGATCCGCCGGTTTTGACACCGACATTGGTGCTTTCATTGAGAGTTCCTCTGTGTCGTCGCCGTTAGGCTGGATCGCTCCTACTATCATCGATAGTGATGCAGTCCAGGGTGAGACTTTCCTCCCCGGACAGATCTTTGTGTTCGGCGGCTTTGCACTGCGGGCCAATTCGCTTGGCCATTTGGAGCAGATTGAAAGCTACGCCCCTGGCCACCAGGTCAGGTTTGGAAGCTTAAACCACACGGCTGATGTCCGCGGAGACTTGATCTTCGACGGATTCGAGCCTCTGCCTTGTGCATCACGCGGTCACGATGAGTATGATTTAGCTCTACCATCGGACAATGTTCAGGAGATCGCACCGGCAGCCGCTCCGACCCTTAATTCGGAGCCAGTTGCACCGTCCATGGACGGGTGGATGGACCCCGCCATGGAGGCCTTACCCTCAGCGGCGATCGAGCCGAACATCGACCTTACCTTGCACGAGAGCCGTATTGTTAAACTACCGGATCTTTCTCCAGCCACGGACTCCGAACCGCCTGCGCCCGTTCCTATCGAATCCGATTGGGCGCCGATCATGGAGTTTACCTCCGCGGATATCTTTCAGCACTCGCCCTTCGGCGACATACTGAACTCATTAAGGTCTCTCTCCTTGTCAGGAGGATCCTGGACGAACTATGTCCGGCAAGACTTGGATGCGGACGACGAAGAAATTCGCGGCCCACCCACCACCCACTTAGTAGCCACTGTTGATGACTTAACCGACATGCTCGACTTCGACTCCGAACACATCGACGGTATGGACGACGATGCGGGAGACGAAGAGGAACCACTGCCCACAGGGCACTGGACAGCCACCTCATCATATGATATATACATGGTGGATACACCCAAAGAAGGCAATGGCGACGAGACAGCAGAGGATGACCCCTCCAAGAAGCAACCCAAACACCGACGTTAGCGGCGCCGCTCTAAGTCCCGCCAAAGCAAAAGTGGTGATACCGGCACAGGAGGTAATAACACTCCGGATAGTGCCGAAGACAACAATAACCCCCTCCAGCAAGAGTTAGAGCAGGAGGATAGAAGAGCCAGCCCTCCTGAGAGAGTGGCAGATGGAGAAGCGGAGGATGATAATTACATGACCCCCTCCGAAGACGAGGCAAGCCTCGGCGATGAAGAATTCGCCGTGCCATAGGATCCCGTCGAACAAGAGTGCTTCAAGCGCCGGCTTATGGCCACGGCAAATAGCCTTAAGAAAAAGTAGCAGCAGCTTCAAGCTGATCAAGATCTGCTAGCTGACAGATGGACTGAAGTCCTCGCGGCCGAGGAATATAAACTCGAGCGCCCCTCCAAGAGTTACCCAAAATGCAGGTTGCTACCTCGACTGGAGGAAGAAGCGTATGACGCGGCTGATCGGCCACCTCGTGGCCGTGATAGAGAGACATTCCAGCCAAAAACTCAGCCCACACCCCGACGCCATTCAAATAAAAAAGCATGGGGAAACACACCAGACCTGCGAGACGTATTGGAGGACAAAGCAAAACATGCAAGATCAATCTACGGATCGCGAGGGCGCGCCACTATGCGAGACGATAAACGTCACGCCGGATACAGTAAAAGTAAATCCGGTCGGGCCGAACACAGCGGGCAAGACCCATTCGAGCTGCATCGTGATATAGCCCAATACAGAGGCGCCGCACACCCCTTATGCTTCACAGACGAAGTAATGGATCATCAAATCCTAGAAGGTTTCAAACCTGTAAATATTGAATCGTACGACGGCACAACAGATCCTGCGGTATGGATCGAGGATTACCTCCTCCACATCCACATGGCCCGCGGAGATGACTTACACGCCGTCAAATACCTCCCACTAAAGCACAAAGGACCAGCGCGGCATTGGCTTAACAGCCTGCCAGCAGAGTCCATTAGCTGTTGGGAAGATCTGGAAGCCGCATTCCTCGACAACTTTCAGGGCACTTATGTGCGACCACCAGATGTCGATGACTTGAGCCACATAATTCAGCAGCCAGAAGAATCGGCCAAGCAATTCTGGACTCAGTTCCTAACAAAGAAAAATCAAATCGTCGATTGTCTGGATGCAGAGGCCTTAGAATCTTTCAAACACAACATTTGCGACGAGTGGCTAGCCCGGAACCTTGGTCAGGAAAAGCCGAAATCTATGGAAGCCCTCACGACACTTATGACCCGCTTTTGTGCGGGAGAAGACAGCTGGCTGGCTCGCAGTAACAATATGTCAAAGAACCATGGTACTTCGGATACCAAGGACGGCAATAGCAGGTCACGTCGCAACAAACATAAGCGCCGCATTAACAGCAATAATACTGAAGATACGACAGTCAATGCCGGATTCAAAGTCTCTAAACCCGGTCAACGGAAAAAGGCATTCAAAAGAAGCACTCCGGGCCCGTCCAGTTTGGACCGTATACTCGATCGCTCGTGTCAAATACACGACACCCCTGACAAGCCAACCAACCACACCAACAGGGATTGTTGGGTGTTCAAGCAGGCCGGCAAGTTAATTGCCGAAGACAAAGATAAGGGGCCACATAGCGATGACGAGGAAGAGCCCCCGCAGCAGAACACCGGAGGACAGAAGAGGTTCCCCCCACAAGTGCGGACGGTGAACATGATATACGCAACCCACATCTGCAAGAGGGAGCGGAAGCATGCGCTCAGGGACGTATATGCGTTGGAGCCAGTCGCCCCAAAGTTCAACCCATGGTCCTCATGTCCGATCACCTTCGATCGCAGGGACCACCCCACTAGTATCCGTCATGGCGGATTCGCCACACTGGTCCTAGACCCAATCATTGATGGAATTCACCTCACTCGAGTCCTTATGGATGGCGGCAGCAGTCTGAACCTGCTTTATTAGGACACAGTGCACAAAATGGGTATAGACCCCTCAAGGATCAAACCCACAAAAACGACCTTTAAGCATCATTCCAGGTGTAGAGGCCCATTGCACAGGCTCAATTACACTAGAAGTGGTCTCCGGATCCCCGGATAACTTCCGAAACGAATAATTAATCTTCGATATAGTCCCGTTCCGCAATGGTTATCATGCACTACTCGGGCGAACCGCATTTGCGAGATTCAATGCGGTACCGCATTATGCATACCTCAAGCTCAAGTGTGCCAGGACCTCGTGGGGTTATTACAGTTAATGGAAACACAGAGCGCGCTCTCCGAACGGAGGAGCACATTGCGGCCCTCGGAGCAGAAGCGCAAAGCAGCCTCTCAAGGCAATCCACCAGTTCGGCGTTCCAAGACCCAGAAACCTTCAAGCGCGCTCGGAGTAATCGGCATCTAGACTGCCTAGCACGATCTGAGCTCGCGTAGCAATGCGGCCCCCACCCCGGCCCATGCCAAACGGCAAAATTCATGCCACGACGCATTAAAAATACCATGGGCACAGGTGGGGAGGGGCACAACTGCGGCACGCTCCAAGACGCGGCCTAAACCGCACTAGGGGCTTCCCGCTTTATTATTTTTCTCTTTTAGGACTTTAATCTCTGGAAACCTTGTCCGAGAGCATGATTGCCGAACACATGATGCAGCAACCAAGAGAGGCAGAAAGCTACATCACACCATGGAACTCCCAGGTGGATTACGATAACGAGTGAAATATTTGTTTTAATACTATTCCTCAGCTTGCCCTTGGAAGGGACATAGTCCTACTTTTTGCTTATCGCACTATCTGTATCATTCTGCTTTAACGCACCTCTTTGAATAAACAACGCATAACATTACGACTATTATTGCATTCTTGTTATATATATGTGTGTTCATTAATGACACCTTGCAACCGTACACTTTGGTACGGCCAACATACCAGGGGCTTAAGTACCCCACAATTTGGTGTGAGAAGTCCGAACACTTTCACAAGTGCGGCACCCCGAACTTATAGCATTATATGCATCAGCTCCGAATCATGTCTTTGGTTAAATGTTGGGTTTGCCCGGCTCCTATGTTTTGGTACCTTATGTTCCGCTCTATCGGCTAAGGTAGCGCTAGGAGAACTACTGCTATTGTGCCCTGGTTCTGCTGGCTAAGCACCTCAGTAGAGAAAGCTAAAACTAACTGTCATGATAAGGCGAGAGACTGGTCGCTGTTCGGCGAGCTTTCGAGTCCCTAAAGACTTATGCCGCTTAGAGCGAGGAGCCGGTCCTGGCTGGCTTAAAGGCATGTATTGCACCCTGAATTCGGCCTTCCGAATACCAGGGACTTCGCCGAAATTTAAAATTATAGAATTTTATGGCTAAGTGAGAGTGATAAAGCATTATTAGTCCGGTTGCCTTGTTCGCTGTGCTGAGCACCTCCCTCGAAGGACCCAAAAATGGGAACAAGAGTGCTCAGGTTTATCCCAAACACCCCAGCACTCGCGGCATGGGGGTAGAAGCCGAGGACTAGCCATCTCTCAAATTGGATAAACAGCCAAACAAAAGGTAATATTTTAAATTCAAACAAGCGTTGCATAGCGCATATGAAACAAGTTTTCATCATACAGGGTCACACGAGCAAGTTTACTCAAATATTACATCCTTTGAACATTCGTCCGCTACAAGACGGGCACCCTTCAGGACACCCTCATAATAAATTTCGAGGGTGCGATGCTCCTTGCCCTGCATGCGGCGGTCCTTCCTTGATCAGCTTCACGACGTCTAGCTTGGCCCATTGCACCTTCACACGGGCGAAAGCCCGGCGTGCACCTTCGATGCAGACGGACCGCTTGATGACTTCCAGCCGTGGGCAGGCATCCACAAGCCGCCTCACCAGGCCAAAGTAGCTGTTCGGAAGGGCGTCGCCAGGCCATAGCCGGACTATAAAGCCCTTCATGGCCTGTTCGGCCGCTTTGTGTAGCTCGACCAGCTGCTTCAGCTGGTCGCTCATAGGCACCGGTGTTCGTTCCCAGTATACTGAGACCAGAACAACTTCTCCGTTGAGCTTCCCTCCTCGGCCTAGTAAAACTGTGCGGCATCCGACACGCTGTGGGGCAAATCTGCGAATGCTCTTGGAGAGCTCCGGATTCGGGTAAGTAATAGGTAATTTACTTTCACATGCTTTCTTTGCATATAGAATGCCTTACCCGCCGTTATTTTCTTCATCGCGTCAATCTCCTGGAGGGCCTTTTGGGCTTCAGCCTTGGCACTTTTTGCGCTCTCGAGGGCCGCGGCAAGCTCAGACTCTCGCGTCTTCGAGTCAAGCTCCAACGCCTCGTGCTTCGTCACGAGAGCCTGGAGCTCTTGGTGCACCCCGCCCACCCGAGCCTCTTGCTTTTCCCGCTCGGTGCGCTCCTTGGCCGCTTTATCTTCGGCCTTGGACAGCGCTTGCTTTAGGGTCGCCACTTCGGTCGCGACCCCTGGCAAACATACGATGATCCTGTCATTTTGCAATCGCGTCTTCTTTTATATATATACATATCTATAGACAAGGTATTACTTACCTTTGTTCTCCTCGAGCTGCCTCTTAGCAAGGCCGGGCTCATCCTTGGACCCTTTAAGGTCCTGCTTCAGTGCGGCGATCTCCGCAGTCAGTGCGGCTGAGGCCAGCAGTGAAGCCTGCATACGCATACAGACATAATTATGTTAGACTCCTGCGGTATTATTTGATCCTCTATTCGGCTTTTCTTTTTTTTTGAACACCGAACAGAGCATTAGGGGCTACTGTCTATGCGGTAATATTTTCCTATATTTCGAACACTTACCTCAAAGCCTGTTAAAAGGCTGGCACAGGCTTCAGTCAATCCGCTCTTGGCGGACTGAACCTTCCGGACCACCGCACTCATAATAGTGCGGTGCTCCTCGTTGATGGAAGCGTTGCGAAGCGCTCCCAACAGATTGTCCGGTGCCTCTGGATGGACAGAGGTCACCGGCATAGGCGTCTTGCCCCTCTTGGAAGGAGGCTGCCTGCCTGAATCTGGAACCACTAGAGGTTCCGGCGTAGTGTTCGGCTGAGGGCCGAACTCGGAGCCCTCAGGGGCCTTGTTCCCTCTGCCCCCGGAGTCCGGAAGGTCGCCTTGAGGCGCCTCCGGGACTGTCTCCCCTCGACCCGGTGCCTCTTGAGACAGTACCTCGGTGTCGTCCGCACGGCAAGGGGAGGTGGCGGTCGGAAGTGGATCGCTATCCATATCCGACGAGCCCAGGGAGCCGTCCGATGATACATAGATACGGGCTCGTGGCGGCCTGCATAATCATATTCGGCATTAGGGGAAGCGGTGCGCAAAAGGATACTATGAGTTGCTCTGGTATCCGAATACTTACGACCTCCCCAGGGGCTTGGCCCCGGGTAACCACTCATCTTTGCCTTCGGCGATGGTGGTGGAACTGTCCGGAAGGAGAGTCCTTCCCTTCTTGGACCCTCCGGCCTCCCCAGTTGGGGCGGCCTTCCTTTTCTTATCTCCCCCAACTGATGGGGGAGCATCTTCTTCTTCCTCCTCGTCTTCGGGGGAGGAGTGTGCCGCAGAGTCATCGGACGGTGAGTCCAATGACGCCTGGCGTCGGGAACTCTTTCGGGTTCCCTTGGCCTTCTTGGTCTTCTTCGGCACCTTGTAAGGAGCCGGAGTCAGCATCTCCGTCAGGAGAGTGCCCGCAGTGTCTTCGGGCAAAGGGGTCGGACAGTTAATCTGCCACGACGTCTCCACCTAGTCCTGTCAAAGGCATGGAGATTAGACCCCGCGCATGATTAAGCTAGGGGAAATAAATATCCTACGAGATGTATTGAACTCACCGAACGCGCTAGGCGCTTTGCGCTTAGCCCGCGGTCCTCGACGAGAGGAGGAGGGACCTTGGCGCCCTTGAACAACACCTTCCAGACATCCTTGTGCATCATATCGAAGAGCTCTCTCAGAGTCTGGTGCTGGGCTGGGTCGAACTTCCACAAGTTAAAATCCCGTTGTTGACACGGGAGGATCCGGCGGATGAGCATGACCTGGACTATGTTGACAAGATTGAGCTTCTTGCTTGCCATACTCCGGATACATTTCTGGATTCCATCCAGCTCCACCGATGAACCCCACGACAAGCCCTTCTCTTTCCAGGAAGTGAGCCGTGTAGGGAATCCGGATCGAAACTCGGGGGCCGCCGCCCATTTGGCATCGCACGGCTCGGTGATGTAGAACCACGCTGATTGCCACCCCTTTATGGTCTCCACAAAGGAGCCTTCAAGCCATATAACATTGGGCATCTTGCCCACCATGGCTCCGCCGCATTCTGCTTGTTGGCCTCCCACCAACTTCGGCTTGACATTGAAGGTCTTTAACCACAGGCCGAAGTGGGGCCAGATGCGGAGGAAAGCCTCACACACGACGATGAAAGCCGAAATGTTGACGACGAAGTTCGGCGCCAGATCATGAAAGTCCAGCCCATAGTAGAACATGAAACCCCAGTCCACGGAGGAAGTGGTGGAGGAAAACTACCCTCTCGTGAGGTTCCGGGGTAGGGACGATCTGCCCCGCAGCGGGCAACCGATGCGCGATATTCGCGGCTAAGTATCCGGCTCCGCGCAGCTTCTTGATATGTCCCTCCGTAACGGAGGAAGCCATCCATTTGCCTCCCGCTCCAGACATGTTTGGAGAAGGTCGAGGGAAAGGATGTGGACTTGGGTGTTGGAGCTCGAGTGCGCGAAAATGGATGAGCAAAGGAGGAAGAAGGCGTGGATGAAGAGGTGAATCCTTATCCCTTTATATGGGCGGACGAAACTATGCGTCCCCACTAGCCTGGTAAAACTCGCTTATCCCCCAAGCACCGTAATCGATGGCGCGGTTGGGTTACCCACGCCCGTATTGATGAGAATCCCGTGATAAGGGGACATGATCTCTGCTTTGACAAGACATGTCAAAAAACTGCCTCGCGTTATATGTGGGACTAGTTAAAGGAAACGGTTTGAATAATCACCCGGCCATGACATAATGCCGTGCTGCCAAAACAAGTCAGCAAATTAGATTTGTGGAAATATTATTCTCTCTACGGTGGTATGTGGAACTTATATTGCAGGGTCGGACACTGTCCTTGTATTCAAATTCTTCCGTGGTGTATTCGGAGGAGGAACCCGCCTTGCAATGCCGAAGACAATACTGCGCGCCGGACTCATCGTCATTGAAGCCTGGTTCAAGGGCTACTGAGGGAGTCCTGGATTAGGGGGTCTCCGAACAGCCGGACTATATCCTTGGTTGGACTGTTGGACTATGAAGATACAAGATTGAAGACTCCGTCTCGTGTCCGGATGGGACTCTACTTGGCGTGGAAGGCAAGCTAGGCAGTACGGATATGGATATCTCCTCCTTTTGTAACCGACCTTGTGTAACCCTAACCCTCTCTGGTGTCTATGTAAACCGGAGGGTTTTAGTCCGTAGGACAGAATAACATACAATCATACCATAGTCTAGCTTCTAGGGTTTAGCCTCTCTGATCTCGTGGTAGATCTACTCTTGTACTACCCATATCATCAATATTAATCAAGCAGGACGTAGGTTTTACCTCCATCAAGAGGGCCTGAACCTGGGTAAAACATCGTGTTCCCTGCCTCCTGTTACCGTCCGCCTTAGACGCACAGTTCGGGACCCCCTACCCGAGATCCGCCGGTTTTGACACCGACAGGCTCCTAAGTCGGGGAAGGCTCTGATTACCAACTTGTTACACCCACGATGCGGCTATATCTCCCACGTGTTGGAGCATGACTTGGAGGCATAACCGCATAGTAGGCATGTCGCAAGAGGGGTAATCTTTACACATCCCATGTTCTGAATATGAAAGGGATAAATAGTTGGCTTACAATCGCCACTTCACACAAATACAAGTAAAACACACATCAACCAGAATACAATGAAGGTCCGACTACGTAACCAAAATAAAAGAAGACAACCCCAAATGCTAGATCCCCGATCGTCCCAATTGGGCACCACTACTGATCAACATGAAACGAAACAACATAACGAACACGATCTTCATCGGGCTCCCACTTGAGCTCGGTTGCGTCATCTGCATTGGTATCATCGGCACCTGCACCTGTTTGGAAGTATCTGTGAGCCACGAGGACTTAGCAATCTCACACCCGCGAGATCAAGACTATTTAAGCTTATGGGTAGGAAAGGGTAGTGAGGTGGAGCTGCAGCAAGCACTAGCATATATGGTGGCTAACTTACGCAAATAAGAGCGAGAAGAGAAGCAAAGCACGGTCGTGAACTAGAAGTGATCAAGAAGTGATCCTAAAACTACTTACGTTCAAACATAACACGAGACCGTGTTCTCTTCTCGGACTCCGCCGAAAAGAGACCATCATGGCTACACACGCGGTTGATTCATTTTATTTAAGTTAAGTGTCAAGTTCTCTACAACCGGGTATTAACAAATTCCCATCTGCCCGTAACCGCGGGCACGGCTTTCGAAAGTTCAAAACCATGCAGGGGTGTCCCATCTTAGCCCATCACAAGCTCTCACGGTCAACGAAGGATATTCCTTCTCCCGCGGAGACCCGATCAGTCTCGGAATCCCAGTTACAAGACATTTCGACAATGGTAAAACAAGACCAGCAAGACCGCCCGATGCGCCGACATCCTGATAGGAGCTACACATATCTCGTTCTCAGGGCAACACCGGATGAGACATCCTACAAGTAAAACCAAACCTCAAGTTTCCCCGAGGTGGCCCCGCAGTCTACTCGGTTCGGACCAACACTTAGACAAGCACTGGCTCGGGGGGGTTTAAAATAAAGATGACCCTCGGGTTGGCCGACCCGAGGGAAGGGTAGGTGGTGGTGAGGCAAATGGTAAAACCAAGGTTGGGCCTTGCTGGAGCAGTTTTATTCAAAGCAAACTGTCAAGGGGTCCCCATAACACCCAACCGTGTAAGGAACGCAAAATCAAGGAACATAACATCAGTATGACGGAAACTAGGGCGGCAAGAGTGGAACAAAACACCAGGCATAAGGTCGAGCCTTCCACCCTTTACCAAGTATATAGATGCATTAATTAAATAAGAGATATTGTGATATCCCAACATAGCCATGTTCCAACATGGAACAAACTTCAACTTCACCTGCAACTAGCAACGCTATAAGAGGGGCTGAGCAAAAGCGGTAACATAGCCAAACAACGGTTTGCTAGGAAAGGTGGGTTAGAGGCTTGACATGGCAATATGGGAGGCATGATATAGCAAGTCGTAGGTATCGCGACATAGCAATAGATCGAGCAACTAGCAAGCAAAGATAGAAGTGATTTCGAGGGTATGATGCACAATCAAGTATGATGCATGTCCGGTTTAATGAAGCATGGCATGGCAAAGTGCACCAACAAAACTACAAGTTAAGTGGAGCTCAATATGCAACGAGTTGCATATTGACGAAACACCACATTCAAGTTATTTAGTTCGATCTCGTTTATGTACCCGACAATATTAAATGTTGATTAACATGGCAAGAGGTTAAGCAAATGAAAACTACCTATCTAGGCAAGTTTAAATGAGGCCGGAACAACAAACAACAAGTCTGGAAAATCCTCATGTGCATATTTATGGATTTGGTACTATTCTGCCCTAAACCATATTTTTATAGTTGTTAAACATGCAAGAAAAGTGCACCATGTTAAACTAGGCATTTTTCTACCCCATTTACATATAAAGTTTGTTAGGTTTGGAGCTACGGTTATTTAGTTATGAATTAAATCATTTTAACATGGCAATAAGGCAAATAAATGCAAACAGTAGTTTAAACATTTTAAACATGGTTGAAAGTTGGATATTATGAAACTAGACACAATTCTAAGCATTTTTCATATATAAATCATTTTAATACGATGCTCGGTTAATGAGTTATTATATGCATGAAGACTAGGGTCCAAACTGTAAATATGCAGTGCACTGGTTAAATAGAAAAATGCTCCACGGGAAAAAACGTGACTCGGGCCGAAACTGCAGGCTGGCCCAATAGGAGGAAAAAACAAGAGGGGCGCTAGGGCATCTCACCCATGGGCCAAGCCCAGTCGGTGGAGAAGGCAGGCTGCGAAGGGGCACGCTGGGCCGCGTGTGGGAGCTGGGCCAGGCCAGGGCGTGCGGGAGGCGATGTGGCTCTCCCGGATTGGTCCAGGGCGCGGGCGCGGTGGCGCCAAGTGGTGGGGTGCGGCTGGGCGGCGCCGGAAATCGAGGAGGAGGGGGTTGGTTGCGGCTGGATCCGAGGAGAAAGGGGTCTAGGGGTAGGTTTAGACTAGGGTTGTCCAAATTAGGAAGGAGGGGGGTTATATAGGGCAGGTTTAGGGTTAGGGGAAAATTGGGGGCTTCTTCGGACCGTGCAATCACCATCGGATGGCTCCGGATGCGAGAAGGGGTAGGTGGGCTGCCGATGGGCTGTGAAGAAGGGCTTGGACTGAGAGGAGAGAAGAGAAAACGACCCGGCACATGTTCCCGGATCCCGGAAACGTCCGACGATAGACCGGCTACTAGTGCCGCTATAATTATCCGTTGGGGCGTCAAACGAACTCCGAATGCGATGAAACTTGGTAGGCGACCTACTGAAAACAAAACAATACCGCATGTCAACTTTCAACCCATTCCAAGAACATTTTTGGTCACTTATAAAATAATATTTCAGAGGTGCCGCGGGTGCGTGCGAGTGTGTCTAGGCTCAGAACGGACAGCGGATGGAACTAGGGAAACCCGGACGGATGCATGTTTTGAAAACATGATGATGCAATGCACATGATGACATGGCAAGATGCAACATGCAAGCGAAAGACACGGCAACAAATAGCGAATAACTGGAAGACACCTGGCACATCGGTCTCGAGGCGTCACAACTAGTGCACCTAGTCCTTCTAGGAAGAACAAGAAAAAGAAAAATGATAGGACTTTGCACACTCCTAGTGAACCTGGAATAGAGAAACCTCCCGATAAGGATAATGAAACTTCTATCTCTAATGTTGAAACTCAATCTGGTAATGAACACTCACCTAGTGACAATGAAAAAGATAATGCTGAGGTTCATAAAGACACTCAACCAAGTAATGAAAAAGAACTAGATAATGATGTTGAGATAGAACCACTTGTTGATCTTGATAACTCACAACCTAAAAATAAAAGATGTGACAAAAGAGAGTTTATTGCTAGAAAACACGGTAAAGAAAGAGAACCGTGGGTTCAAAAACCTATGCCTTTTCCACCCAAGTCAACTAAAAAGAATGATGATGAAGAATTTGAACGTTTTGCTGAAATGCCGAGGCCAGTCTTTTTGCGTACTCGCTTGAGTAATATCTTGAAAAATGCCTCCTTATGCAAAGTATATGAAAGACATCATCACAAATAAGAGAAAAATACTGGAAGCTGCAATCTCCACTATGCTTTCTAATTACACTTTTAAAGATGGAATACCTAAAAAACTTGGAGATCCGGGAATACCAACTATACCTTGCTCTATCAAAAAGAATTATGTGAAAACTGCTTTGTGTGATTTAGGAGTTGGTGTTAGTGTTATGCCTTTCTCTTTATATAAAAGACTTGACTTGAATAAACTCACACCTACTGAAATATCTTTGCAAATGGCTGACAAATCAACTGCCATACCTATCAGTATCTGTGAGGATGTGCCCGTTGCTGTTGCTAATGTTACTATTTTGACTGACTTTGTTATACTTGAGATGCCCGAGGATGACAACATGTCGATTATCCTTGGTAGACCCTTCTTGAATATTGCAGGGGCTGTTATTTATTGCAATAAAAGCAAGGTCACTTTTCATATTAATGGTAATGAGCATACGATGCACTTTCCGAAGAAACAAGTCCAAGTGAATGGTATTAATGTTATTGAAAAATCTCCGACAATCACTATTGGAAGTTTTCAAATACCTCTACCTACTGTCAAAAAGAAATATGAAATACTTATTGTTGGGGAAATGCATATCCCCATTGAGGTAACTTAGTGATTTACGAAAGTTCTTCGGTTTCATGCTAATCGAAAGTGGTTGTTAATAAGACTTGATCAACCTTATTAATGGATCATTTTTGAACTGTAAGAAGTTGATGAATATAATAAGCACTACTTTGTGTCCCTACTTTTTATTCTCTGTTTTTATTAGTTAAATAAAATAAAATGCCATGTTTTGTCTGTTTTCTGAATTTCCCGTGCAATAAAAAAATGACCCAAAAATAAAAGTTCTCGGAATGCCCTGAAAATTTAATACAATTTTTTCCGAATATTTGAGAATTTTTGGTGCAATAAACATCATAGGGAGGTGCACCAGGTGGGCACAACCCACCTGGACGCACTGGCGCGCCCAGGCGTGCCCTGGTGGGTTGTGGTCCCCACGTGGGCCCCCTCACTTATCTCTTTAGCCCACATCATCACTTACCTCGAGAAAAAATCCCCATTGCTCTCTCTCTCCCGTGTTCTTGAGCTCAAACCCGCGGATTTCGATCTCTTTGCTCGAAGCTCCATTTCCAAAACTATTTCGGGAGATTGTTGCTTGGTATGTGACTCCACCATTTGTCCAATTAGTTTTTGTTTTAGTGGCTTATAGTTTGAATAATTAGCTAGTCTTGGTGCTGCTATAGATGTGCTTGCATGTTGAATTATTAGTGTTCTAAGTAGTTTGAATGCTTGCTATGGCCTCTATGTATCCCTATGAGCAGTTGCTATCAATCTTATAAAGTTTTGTTGACAAATTTTTGTCACCCCAATTTTTTTCCAGAAAATTGTATGCGAACATGATGAACCTATTTGGAAGGAGTTCTTCGAGGAGACGATCCTCGGAGGCATCTTCTAGTGACAGTTCCGCTCGTCGGCCTTATGTTGAACCGAGTGAAAGTTCCACGCAAGATGCCGGCACCAAGACATGTTTATGGCCTAGCGATGAATATATGGTGTGTGTGGGGGGGGCATTAAGGAGGAATTTGAGAAATATGTTCACAATGCCGGCCTCGGTCCCTACCTATCAGATAAGTGTGAACAGCACCAACTTCTCACTGAATCATTTGTCAAAGTATTTAAATATTTTTCCACATGAGTCTAGGGCATCATTTATGCTTTATGATAAACCATTTACTATCCCACCGGAGAATTTTGCTTACCATTGCAAACTTTCATTTTGGGATTCGCTTGATGAGCCACCAACGGTTGAGTTCGAGTCTTTCTTGACTAGCCTTTGCTACGGTGAAAATAGGGGAGTGAGACAAGGAAGAATAAAGAGCATTCACTTTCCCGCAATTCAATATTTTGCATTATTTAACGGGAAATGCATAGTAGGCAAGCAAGACTGTAGCATACTTTGTGCGCCAGACTTGAGCCTCCTTCACACCGCTCCCACTGGTGAAAGGAAATATAACCTTGGAGCGATTGTTGCACGTAGACTTCAGCACAATGCTAACAATGGCTGGTTCTATGGTGGAATTTATGCCACACGTTTAGCACGAGAGCTGGGTGTTTCGCCTTTGCCCTTTGATCCTATCCTACCCACGCAGTATTTAGATTTTGACACTTTGAAAGAACACAAGATCCTTAAGGGAAAGGTTGATAATTTCACTTACAGTCTAATGTTTAACCAAAAATCTATTGTGGACACATATTTTCCTGTGCTCGCTCTTTTTGATTATAACAGCAAGGGAAGATATTTTGTTCTTGAGAGCGAGGCCCGAGCTCATAACGCAGCAGTGGTGGCGGCACGGCGTGCTGAGGCATCCGCACCGAGAGCCTCCGTGAACTACCACGCCGACTACTACCCTCCAGGCTACTGATCGACTACCAAGTTAGGCCAAAGCCTAAGCTTGGGGGAGTACGTGTCTCTCACCGACATTACATTCATGTCCACTTATTCCATTTGTCGGTGGTCACACTTTTTCATTGCATCATCCATGCTTAGATTTATTTTCTTGCTTTCTTCTTGTGTGTTTGAAAAACTTTAGAAAAATCAAAAAAAATAGTTGTAGTTAATTTACTTTCTATGCATGCTTAGTAGTATTACTAAAAAGAAAATCCAAAAAGATTTCCTTGTTCTTCTTTTTGCTTGTTGGGAGCTTTCCCGTGTAAATAGTTTTTCTCGTTTTGTGCTTTTCCCTTTTATTTGCTTGCTAAAGAAAACCAAAAACTCCAAAAATATTTCAGTGTGTTTCTCTGAATTTCTTTTTCTTTTTATTCGAGTTGTATCGAGGAGAAGACCACGATGAAAATGTTGAGTGGCTCTCATATGAATAATTGTTGAACTAATAAAGAGCCCATTTTACCTTGTCTTCTCCCATTGAATAAAATGTTTGCAGATCCCAGCTTAGTTCATGGCACTCTTGCACTATTATTATTTTCATATCATTCGGTCGTGCAAGTAAAAGGCAATAATGACGACATTCGATGAACTGGTCGTGGCAAAGAGAAACTGGTATGAACTTGACTTGGTCTGTTTGTGTAAATATGTTTAACCTAGCATCCAGGCTTCAGCCCACTATGATTAAACATGTTTGCAATGACAATTAAAGATTATAGTTTCTCATGCCATGCATAAGTAGCTGGGAGTTAATAATGATTTATCTTGGGTATCAACATAGCGTTAAGATGATTGTGATGTAGTATGATGATATGGTATCCTCCTCCGAATGTTCAAGTGGCTTGACTTGGTACATGTGCATGAATGTAGTTGAATCAAAACCAACATAGCCTCTATAATGTTTATGTTCATGGTGTTCATATCCTACTCATGCTAGTGTCCAATGTTACTTACGCATAATGCGTGGTTATGATCATTGTTTCTCTCTAGCTGGCTGCTTCTCAATCTAAATTGCTAGCCTTCGCCTGTACTAAGTGGGGATTCTGCTTGTACATCAAAAACCTTGAACCCAAAGTTATTCTAGATGAGTCCACCATACCTACCTATATATGGTATTACCCTGTTGTCCTAAGTAAATTTGCATGTGCCACCTCTAAAAACTTCTAAAAATTTATCTGTATTGTGTGCCTGGATCGTTCATGGAACGACAGGGAGGTGGTCGATATCTTCCATGCTAAGCGGGTTATTCTTAGGTCGAGTGTTTATTCACTCGCCATCTCACAAGAAAATGGGCGGTAATAGGGATTCCCAGTCCCAAACTCAAAATGCAAATAATTAAACAAAACTCCGTCGCGACTGATGTTGGTATGGACGGCACCCGTTGTTTCGGACAAGCCGTGGAGTGTGATTGATAGTGGAGGGGGAATAAACCTTTACTTTTATCGCTTGGGAACCGTCACTAGCATTCTTAGCATGGAAGATGTTGATAACTAATGGTCGTGAAGTAAATGAGAAGGGTGCATCTCTCAAAATATCATTTATCTCTGTTTTAAAAATTGAGCTCTGGCACCTCTGCAAATCACTGCTTCCCTCTGCGAAGGGACTATCTATTTACTTTTATGTTGTGTCATCACCCTCTAAAACAAGCGCCAGAAACTGAGTAGAGCACAACAGTCATGATTTATGCATTGTGTGTAGATAATGTTGGATGCATCATGACTGGATCTTTTCTACCATGAATTACAATGTTTAGTCGCTACTTGAACTTTGGAGGTGCTCTGTGTTTATGTTTTGCGGTCTCAGAAAGGGCTATCGAGATACCATTATTGTCATATTATATCATGGTTGTTTTGACAACGTGTTGTCGTTTGAGATATCTTATTATTGCTCGCTAGCTAATTATGTTATTGATATGAGTCATTATAATCTTTAAGAGTTATTTTTGACATGGTGAGTTATAATGTTGGCTGAAAACCTAGGTGTTGTTTAAGCTTATTTATGCAAACAAGAGCAAAAGAGTTCGTAAAAGTTTTTCTTTCTCACTTTCGGTTTATCAACTGAATTGCTTGAGGACAAGCAAAGCTTTAAGCTTTGGGGAGTTGATACGTCTCCAATGTATCTACTTTTTCTCACGCTTTTCCTCTTGTTTTGGACTCTAATTTGCATGATTTGAATGAAACTAACCCCGGACTGACGATGTGCTAAGCTAACAGATGGGCCAAGTCAATCACATCATTCTCTAATGATGTGATCCCGTTCATCAAATAACAACTCTTTGTCCATGGCTAGGAAACTTAACCATCTTTGATTAACGAGCTAGTTAAGTAGAGGCATACTAGTGACACTCTGTTTGTCTATGTATTCACACATGTACTAAGTTTCTAGTTAATACAATTCTAGCATGAATAATAAACATTTATCATGATATAAGGAAATATAAATAACAACTTTATTATTGCCTCTAGGGCATATTTCCTTCAGTCTCCCACTTGCACTAGAGTCAATAATCTAGATTACATTGTAATGATTCTAACACCCATGGAGTCTTGGTGCTGATCATGTTTTGCTCGTGAAAGAGGCTTAGTTAATGGGTCTGCAACATTCAGATCCTTATGTATCTTGCAAATCTCTATGTCTCCCTTCTTGACTTGATCGCAGATGGAATTGAAGCGTCTCTTGATGTGCTTGGTTCTCTTATGAAATATGGATTCCTTTGCCAAGGCAATTGCACCAGTATTGTCACAAAAAAATTCATTGGACCCGATGCACTAGGTATGACACCTAGATCGGATATGAACTCCTTCATCCAGAGTCCTTCATTTGCTGCTTCTGAAGCAGCTATGTATTCCGCTTCACACGTAGATCCCACCACGACGCTCTGCTTGGAACTGCACCAACTGACAACTCCACCATTCAATAAAAATACGTATCCGGTTTGTGACTTAGAGTCATCCGGACCAGTGTCAAAGCTTGCGTCGATGTAACCGTTTACGATGAGCTCTTTGTCACCTCCATAAACGAGAAACACATCCTTAGTCCTTTTTAGGTATTTCAGGATGTTCTTGACCGTTGTCCAGTGATCCACTCATGGCTTACTTTGGTACCTCCCTGCTAAACTAATAGCAAGGCACACATCAGGTCTGGTACACAACATTGCATACATGATAGAACCTATGGCTGAAGCATAGGGAATGACTTTCATTTTCTCTCTATCTTCTGCAGTGGTCGGGCATTGAGTCTGACTCAACTTCACACCTTGTAACACATGAAAGAACCCTTTCTTTGCTTGATCCATTTTGAACTTCTTCAAAACTTTATCAAGGTATGTGCTTTGTGAAAGTCCAATTAAGCGTATTGATCTATCTCTATAGATCTTGATGCCCAATATATAAGCAGCTTCACCGAGGTCTTTCATTGAAAAAATCTTATTCAAGTATCCTTTTATGCTATTCAGAAATTCAGTATCATTTCCGATCAACAGTATGTTATCTACATATAATATCAGAAATGCTACAGAGCTCCCACTCACTTTATTGTAAATACAGGCTTCTCCAAAAGTCTGTATAAAACCATATGCTTTGATCACACTATAAAAGAGTATATTCCAACTCCGAGAGGCTTGCACCAGTCCATAAATGGATCGTTGGAGCTTGCACACTTTGTTAGCACCTTTTGGATCGACAAAACCTTCCGGTTGCATTATATACAACTCTTCTTTAAGATATCCATTAAGGAATGCAGTTTTGACATCCATTTGCCAGATTTCATAATCATAAAATGCGGCAATTGCTAACATGATTCGGACGGACTTAAGCATCGCTACGGGTGAGAAGGTCTCATCGTAGTCAACTCCTTGAACTTGTCGAAAACCTTTCGCAACAAATCGAGCTTTGTAGACAGTAACATTACCATCAGCATCAGTCTTCTTCTTGAAGATCCATTTATTCTCTATGGCTTGCCGATCATCGGGCAAGTCAACCAAAGTCCACACTTTGTTCTCATACATGGATCCCATCTCAGATTTCATGGCCTCAAGCCATTTTGCGAAATCTGGGCTCATCATCGCTTCCTCATAGTTTGTAGGTTCGTCGTGATCAAGTAACATTACCTCCAGAATAGGATTACTGTACCACTCTGGTACGAATCTTACTCTGGTTGACCTACGAGGTTCGGTAGTAACTTGATCCGAAGTTTCATGATCATCATCATTAGCTTCCTCACTTACTAGTGTAGGAATCACTGGAACTGATTTTTGTGATGAACTACTTTCCAATAACGGAGTAGGTACAATTACCTTGTCAAGTTCTACTTTCCTCCCACCCACTTCTTTCGAGAGAAACTCCTACTCTAGAAAGGATCCATTCTTACCAACGAATATCTTGCCTTCAGATCTGTGATATAAGGTGTACCCAACAGTCTCCTTTGAGTATCCTATGAAGACAAATTTCTCTGATTTGGGTTCGAGCTTATCAGGTTGAAGTTTTTTCACATAAGCATTGCAGCCCCAAACTTTAAGAAACGACAACTTGGGTTTCTTGCCAAACCACAGTTCATAAGGTGTCGTCTCAACGGAGATGGTGCCCTATTTAACGTGAATGCAGCCGTCTCTAAAGCATAACCCCAAAACAATAGCGGTAAATCAGAAAGAGACATCATAGATCACACCATATCTAATAAAGTATGATTACGATGTTCGGACACACCATTACGTTGTGGTGTTCCAGGTGGCGTGAGTTGCGAAACTATTCCGCATTGTTTCAAATGAAGACCAAACTCGTAACTCAAATATTCTCCTCCGGGATCAGATCATAGAAACTTTATTTTCTTGTTACGATGATTTTCCACTTCACTCTGAAATTCTTTGAACTTTTCAAATGTTTCAGACTTATGTTTCATCAAGTAGATATACCCATTCTTCTCAAATCATCTATGAAGATAAGAAAATAATGATACCCGCTGCGAGCATCAACACTCATCGGACCGCATACATCAGTATGTATTATTTCCAACAAGTTTGTTGCTCGCTCCATTGTTCCGGAGAACGGAGTCTTAGTCATCTTACCCAAGAGGCATGGTTCGCAAGCATCAAGTGATTCCAAAAGCCCATCAGCATGGAGTTCCTTCATGCGCTTTACACCAATATGACCTAAACGGCAGTGCCACAAATAAGTTGTACTATCATTATTAAACTTATATCTTTTGGCTTCAATACTATGAACATGTGTATCACTACTATCAAGATTTAGTAAAAATAGACCAGTCATCAAGGATGCATGACCATAAAAGATATTACTCATATAAATAGAACAACCATTATTCTCCGATTTAAATGAATAACTGTCTCGCATCAAACAAGATCCAGATATAATGTTCATGCTCAACGCTGGCACCAAATAACAATTATCTAGGTCTAAAACTAATCCCGAAGGTAGATATAGAGGTAGCGTGCCGACGGCGATCACATCGACTTTGGAACCATTTCTCACGCGCATCGTCACCTTGTTCTTAGCCAATCTTTGCTTAATCCGTAGCCCTTGTTTCGAGTTGCAAATATGAGCAAGATAACTAGTATCAAATACCCAGGCGCTACTGCGAGCATTAGTAAGGTACACATCAATAACATGTATATCAAATATACCTTTCACTTTGCCATCCTTCTTCTCCGCCAAATACTTGGGTTAGTTCCGCTTCCAGTGACCAATCCCTTTGTAGTAGAAGCACTCAGTCTCATGCTTAGGTCCAGACTTGGGCTTCTTCACTTGAGCAGCAACTTGCTTGCCGTTCTTCTTGAAGTTCCCCTTCTTCCCTTTACCTTTTTTCTTGAAACTGGTGGTCTTGTTGACCATCAACACTTGATGCTCCTTCTTGATTTCTACCTCCGCAGCCTTTAGCATTGCGAAGAGCTCGAGAATCGTCTTATCCATCCCTTGCATACTATAGTTCATCATGAAGCTATTGTAGCTTGGTGGTAGTGATTGAAGAACTCTGTCAATGACACTATCATCAGGAAGATTAACTCACAGTTGAGTCAAGTGGTTGTGGTACCCAGACATTCTGAGTATATGTTCACTGACAGAACTATTCTCCTCCATTTTGCAGCTGTAGAACTTATTGGAGACTTCATATCTCTCAATCCGAGCATTTGCTTGAAATATTAACTTTAACTCCTGGAATATCTCATATGCTCCATGACGTTCAAAACGTCATTGAAGTCCCGGTTCTAAGCCGTAAAGAATGGCACACTGAACTATCGAGTAGTCATCAGCTTTGCTCTGCCAGACGTTCATAACATCTGGCATTGCTCCTGTAGCAGGTTTGTCACCTATCGGTGCTTCCAGGACGTAATTCTTATGTGCAGTAATGAGGACAATCCTCAAGTTATAGACCCAGTCCATGTAGTTGCTACCATCACCTTTCAACTTAGCTTTCTCTAGGAACGCATTAAAATTCAACAGAACAACAGCACGGGCCATCTATCTACAACAACATAGACATGCAAAATACTATCAGGTACTAAGTTCATGATAAATTAAAGTTCAATTAATCATATTACTTAAGAACTCCCACTTAGTTAGACATCCCTCTAATCATCTAAGTGATCACGTGATCCATATCAACTAAACCATGTCCGATAATCATGTGAGATGGAGTAGTTTTCAATGGTCAACATCACTATGTTGATCATATCTACTATATGATTCATGGTCGACCTTTCGGTCTCAGTGTTCCGAGGCCATATCTGCATATGCTAGGCTCGTCAAGTTTAACCCGAGTATTCCGCGTGTGCAAAACTGGCTTGCACCCGTTGTATGTGAACGTAGAGCTTATCACACCCGATCATCACGTGGTGTCTCGGCACGATGAACTATAGCAACGGTGCATACTCATGGAGAACACTTATACCTTGAAATTTAGTGAGAGATCATCTTATAATGCTACCGCCGAACTAAGAAAAATAAGATGCATAAAGGATAAACATCACATGCAATCAACATAAGTGATCTCCATCTCCAAAGCGCTGTCATGATCACCATCGTCACCGGCTTGACACCTTGATCTCCATCGAAGCATCATTTGTCGTCTCGCCAACTATTTCTTCTACGACTATCGCTACTGCTTAGTGATAAAGTGAAGCAATTACATGGCGATTGCATTTCATACAATAAAGTGACAACCATATGGCTCCTGCCAGTTGCTGATAACCCTATTACAAAACATGATCATCTCATACAAGAAAATTTAGCATCATGTCTTGACCATATCACATCACAACATGCCCTGCAAAAACAAGTTAGATGTCATCTACTTTGTTATTGCAAGTTTTACGTGGCTGCTACGGGCTTAGCAAGAACCGTTCTTACCTACACATAAAAAACCACAACACGGTATAATGATTGCTTTTTGATCTTCAGAAAGAACCATGTTCATTGAATCTGATTCAACTAAAGTTGGAGAAACAGACACCCACTAGCCACTTGTGTGCGAAGCACGTCGGTAGAACCAGTCTTGCGTAAGTGTACGCGTAATGTCGGTCTGAGCCACTTCATCCAACAATACCGGTGAATCAAGAATCAACTAGTGACGGCAAGCAATATGTATATACCCACGCCCACAACTCCTTTGTGTTCTACTCATGTATATAACATCTACATATAGACCTGGCTCGGATGACACTGTTGGGGAACGCAGTAATTTCAAAAAAGTTCCTATGCACATGCAAGATCCATCTAGGTGATGCATAGCAACAAGAGGGGAGAGTGTTGTCCACGTACCCTCGTAGACCGTAAGCGGAAGCATTATGACAAAGCGGTTGATGTAGTCGTACATCTTCATGATCCAACTGATCCTAGCACCAAAGGTACGGCACATCCGCGATCTACACGCGTTCAGCTCGGTGACGTCCCACGAACTCTAGATCGAGCTAAGGTCGAGGGAGAGTTTTGTCAGCACGACGACGTGATGACGGTGATGATGAAGTTCCGACGCAGGGATTCGCCTAAGCTCTACAACGATATGACTGAGGTGGAAATCTGTGGAGGGGGGCACCGCACATGGCTAAACAATCAACTTGTGTGTCCTAGAGTGCCCCTCCCCACGTATATAAAGGAGGGAGGGGAGGCCGGCCGGCCCTCCTTCACGTGCCCCCAAGAGGGGAATCCTACTAGGACTCCAAGTCCTAGTAGGTTTCCACCAAAAGGGGGAGAGGGGGAAGGAAGGAGAGGGAGAGGGGAAAGGAAAAGGGGGGCACCGCCCCCCTTCCTAGTCCAAGTGGGACTCAAGGGGGAGGGGTGCGCGGCCTGCCCTGGCTGCCCCTCTCTCTCCACTAAGGCCTACCGAGGCCCATTAGTTCCCCCGGGGTTTCCGATAACCCTCCGGCACTCCAGTTTTATTCGAAAATTCTCCGGAACACTTTTGGTGTCCGAACATATCCGTCCAATATATCAATCTTTATGTCTCTACCATTTCGAGACTCCTTGTCATGTCCGTGATCATATCCGGGACTTCGAACTACCTTCGGTACATCAAAACACATAAACTCAGAATACTGATCGTCACCGAACGTTAAGCGTGCGGACCCTACGGATTCGAGAACTATGTAGACATGACCGAGACTCACTTCCGGTCAATAACCAATAGCGGAACCTGGATGCTCATATTATTTCCTACATATTCTACAAAGATCTTTATCGGTCGAACCGCATAACAACATACGTTGTTCCCTTTGTCATCGATATGTTACTTGCCCGAGATTCGATCGTCGGTATCTCAATACCTAGTTCAATCTTGTTATTGGCAAGTCTCTTTACTCATTCCGTAATGCAACATCCCGCAACTAACTCATTAGTCACATTGCTTGCAAGGCTTATAGTGATGTGCATTACCGAGAGGGCCCAGAGATACCTCTCCGATACACAGAGTGACAAATCCTAATCTCGATCTATGCCAACTCAACAAACACCATCGGAGACACCTGTAGAGCATCTTTATAGTCACCCGGTTACGTTGTGATGTTTGATAGCACACTAAGTGTTGGGGATATTACTATTAAGTATAAACTGGCCATGAGGGTCGGGTTATGCCCACAAGGAGTTAGTCATGTTTGAAGCCCGTGAAGACAAGCGGTATGGCGCTTTACAGAGAAGATCTACATGAAGGCCCAGGGCCCAAAGGCGGACTAGGGCCTGTAGATATAAATCACCATATGATACGTAACTTGTGTTGTAAGGCAAGGAAAGGTAGAAACTGAGCCGGGCACGTGTATGAACCGGCCTCGGGATTCTGTAAACCGCCGGGCGTCAACCTGTGTATATAAAGGGACGACCCGGCGGCCGTTTAGGGACAGACAACAAACAATAACTCGAGAGCCAGGAAAAGTGGATTCGCTCCCTGGTCATCGAAACCCAAGCAATTCCATCACAACTGGACGTAGGCTTTTACCTTCATCGTAAGGGGCTAAACCGGTATAATTCCTTGTGTCCCTTGTCCGCTTTAACCCCTTCAAGCTAACCCGTTGCGATGGCTCCACGACTAAGTCCTTTCACGAGGACATCTGCCGTGACAAAACCATGACAGTTGGCGCCCACTGTGGGGCTATCGCATGATGGTTTCAAGTTCTTGAAGGGCAACTTCGAAGGAATCAAGGGATACTCTATGGGCCAGATGACCAAGAGTCGTCGCGGCAAGCTCTACATCGACAACGCAGGTTGGGGCCCCGAGGCCGGCTCGATCGAGTACGGGTATCGGATCCCCTTTGGCAGAATACATGTCTTCATTGGTAAGATCGGTGAATCGGGCCCTGAGCCGGACATCTGCACCGACATCATCGAGACGGCTCAGTGTGCAAGACCTGCCCCCGTTCAGCAAGCCGTGAAGCGTGCCTTCATGGGAGTCATCCACAGAGCGGAATCTGAGGATAGATCGGTATCTGGTGGCAAAACCATCGTCTACTCTGATGACGAGTCTTCAACCGGAGAGACTGAGTCACTATATCAGCTGCATGATGGCCGGATTAGTGGTGGTTCCGATGGCGACAGTATTCCGGACCTCCTTGAACCGCCGAGATGAGTTGCGATCTTCATGGCCGGTACATAATCGGTGTAGCATTCTTCCATCGCCGCAACGGTGATTTTCGGTTTAGCAGCGGCAACACCAGCCGGGGCAGGGGGGCTCTGCTCCACCGCCGGCTCAAGCTTTGTCCGATTTATTTGACACTTTGGCAACGTTGCTAGCAGCTGAGGTTGACGTGGCAAACCAGGATCAGCATAACGCGGAAATTGCAAAGGTGAAGGATCAGATAGCTCAAGCTAAGATAGATCTGGCAGCGAAGAACAATAGGATGGCCACTGAGCGGGCCGGATTAGAGGCATAGGCCTGTCGGCTTATGCTGGATCAGTGCGTCAGATGATGTCATGAGGAGAATGTACCGGTCTCACTTGTCGACGGTTTACGAGGGAAGGAACCTCTTTAACACACTAGGAGCAGGCACCAGCAACCAGCCAGTGGTAAACCGAGCGGAGGCACCTGGTACAGGGGCGCCGGTTCAGCCGCGCGTGATGTATCCGCCTCGTCAGAACAATTTCCCATCACAGCACGTCCCGACGTCTCCGGGTCATTACTCTAACCCGTTGGATAACATCGTTGCCGCCGCTTCATGATTGGAAGCTCTCCCGATCGATGGTGAGTCCCCAGTAGCAGTTGAGACACGACGGGCTAGGGAGCTCCTTCAGACAGCTTTGACTCAGCAGCAGGCTTATTCACACAGTCGCGAGAGGATTCATTCCACCCCCCCCCCCCCGTCCAAGTTGGAGCTACAACAGGCATATTGATGAACCGGCCATATCAAGTAGTGCGAGAAACCGTAACCCGCTGCGAGGTCATAACCCGGCGGGCGGCGGTGCTAATGCCCAAGATGTGGTGGATCACGGTAGAGTGCGTCGAGAAGCCGAGTTAGCTGCACAGTACGCGGCCCGTCAGCTTACACCGGTTCGTCCAACTACATCGGTGGAACCAGGCGTGGTTTTCAGTTCTTTGGGGTGCCGTGTCTTTCCTCGGCCATACATAGCGTGCGGCTACCCAAGGACTTCAAGGGTCCTCGTAAGGTGCCCAATTACACTACCGATTTACCCCCTGAGTCATGGATTGAGAGTTATGAGATGGCGATGGAGATGCTGGATGTGGATGATGCGGCATGTGCTAAGTACTTCACCATGATGCTGGAAGGGACAACTCGTACTTGGTTAAAAAGCTTACCAGCTAACTCCATTGGATCATGGGCCGAGTTGAAAAGTCGGTTTATCCAGAATTTCAAAGCCACGTGCAAACAACCCATGTCAATTGTGGACTTAGACGCCTGTGTTCAAGAGGAGGGGGAGTCCACAACCCATTGGGTAAAACGAGTCTCAACTATTCTGCATTCATCAGGCCGCATCAATGTTGACACGGCCGTCTTAACATTGGAAGGCAATTGCCGATTTATGCCCTTGAAGCTGAATCTGGGAAGGCTCAAGCGTCCCTGCAATGACATGGCCACACTTATGGCAGCTCTGTTTAAGTATGCCTATTCAGACAGTACCAAGGACCCTGAGTCTGAGGATGAAAAGACGGGGAAGGGAAAGAAGAATGGCAGTGCCAAGGGGCAGCAGCATAACCCGGCGGGTCATGGGAACAATGGTAAGTGCAAGGTGGATAACAACTTGGATTTTGTGGCTAACATCAACACCCAGGATTATGGTCAGCGCCGCAAGGGTAAACCGCCCCAGTGGGGTAGAGGTTCAGGTCCCAATCTTCAACGCCTGTTAAATGAACCTTGCCCAAAGCACGGGTCGCGGGAGAGGCCCGCTACGCACCTTTGGAAGGATTGTTTTATCATGCAGGAGTTTAAAAATTCAAGTTCTTTCCAGTACAACCAGGGACCGCCCAGCGGTTCAGGAGGCGGTCCTCATGGGCTGGGTTATGGCGGAGGCAGCTCCGGTTCAGGATTTCAAGGCAATCAAACCGGACATGGCAATCAAGGCAATCAGGGTAACCAGGGCGGTTACAATCATCAGGGGGGTCAGCAGCAACAACAATCAGGTTATCAGAGTAATACGAAGCAGTTGAACAGTGGGCAATATCATGTCTTCACCACAAGCCTATGTAAGTGCGATCAGAAGCTTCATAAAAGGGTAGTGAACTCCGTTGAACCGGCAGTCCCCAGGTATCTGCGCTGGTCTGAACAACCCATCGTGTGGAGCCGAGAGGATCATCCACCCTGGGTTGATAATCCGGGTCATCTAGACTTAGTGGTGGCACCTCAGGTTGGGGGGTACAAGTTCACCAAGGTACTCATGGACAGAGGGAGCAGTATCAATATCCTTTATTATGAAACCTTCCGTCGCATGGGGTTGACAGATAAGAATCTTAAACCGTTGAATACCATCTTTCATGGCGTGGTGCCAGGTAAATCGGCATACCCAGTTGGTAAGATAGCTCTAGAGGTTGCTTTTAGAGATGATCATGATTCAAGATCAGAAACATTAACTTTTAAAGCGGTGAAAATCAAGTGCCCGTATCATGCCATGTTTGGACGGCCAGCTTACGCTAAGTTCATGGCAAGACCCTGTTATGTTTATTTGCAGCTTAAGATGCCGGGTCATAAGGGGACCATCACAGTGCATGGGAGCCGGAAGATTGCTTTGGAATGTGAAGAAGGTGATGCGGCCTATGCTGAGTCGGTTTGTGCAACAGAGGAGTTGAAGTTTTACAAAGACAATGTTGATCCGGCGGATATGACCTCTCTGAAAAAACCAACTACAGAGCATGATCCGGCTTTGAAGTTTAAATCGGCCGAGGAGACTAAGCTGGCTGACTTTGTTCCCGGCGATTCATCCAAGCAGTTCAGCATTAGCGCTAACCTGGATCCGAAATAGGAAAGCACGCTCATCGAGTTCATCCGTGAGAACCGGGGCATCATTGCATGGAAACCTTCTGACATGCCAAGTGTACCGAGGGAACTCGCTGAGCACATTCTTAATATAGATCATAAGTTTAAACTGATCAGGCAATTTCTCCGCCGCTTCAATGAAGAAAGGCGCAAGGCTATTGGAGAGGAGGTAGCCCGGCTCTTGGCAGCAGGGTTTATTGTGGAGGTCTTTCACCCTGAGTGGCTAGCTAATCCGGTGCTGGTACTTAAGAAGAACGGCACTTGGCGTATGTGTGTGGACCACACAGATCTGAACAAGGCCTGTCCAGCTGATCCCTTTGCTCTCCCTCATATTGATCAAATCATTGATGCTACGGCGGGTTGTGACCGTTGTGTTTTCTGGTCGCTTATTCAGGCTATCATCAAATCAAAATGGCAGTTAAGGACCAGGAGAATACAACTTTCATAACTCCCTTTGGAGCCTTCTGCTATGTATTTATGCCTTTTGGGCTCAAGAGTGCCCAGGCGACTTATCAGGGCTGTGTACAGAATTGTCTTCATAATCAGATTGGGCGCAATGTTCATGCTTATGTGGATGATATTGTGGTGAAGTCCAGAAAGGAGGAAACATTGATAGGTGACTTGAAGGAGACTTTTGATAACCTCCGGGCTTATAAGATGATGCTTAATCCGGCCAAATGTGCCTTTGGTCTACCGGCAGGCAAGCTTTTGTGCTTTCTGGTGTCTAACAGGGGCATTGAGGCTAATTCGGAGAAGATCACAGCTATTATGTCTCTGGCTAAACCGACGTGTATTAACGATGTCCAGCGGCTGGCGGGTCATATTGCAGCATTGAGCCGGTTTGTCAGCCGTTTGGGAGAAAAGGCAATCCCTCTATATCAGATGATGAAAAAGACAGATCATTTCGTCTGGAGTGATGCTGCCAATGAAGCCTTTGAGAGTTTAAAGCGACAGTTAGCTGAACCGCCTATCCTTGCTGCTCCTATTGATAAAGAGCCCTTGTTGTTATATGTGGTTGCTAATGCCCGGGTTGTTAGTGTGGCTATTGTTGTGGAGTGCAAGGAGGCCGAAAAAGAGTATTCGGTTCAACGGCCGATTTATTATATCAGTGAGGTGCTTATTGAATCCAAGCAGAGGTACCCACATTGGCAGAAGCTGGTGTATGGAGTTTTCATGGCAAGCCGGAAGCTCAAGCACTATTTTCAGGGTCATCCTATCATTGTGGTCAGTTCTGCCCCCTTGGGGGATATCATCCAAAACTGAGAAGCAACTGGCTGGATTGCCAAATGGGCTATTGAGCTTGGACCTCACAGGTTAAAATATACGCCTCGCACAGCAATCAAATCCCAAGCACTTGTGGACTTCATCAATGATTGGACAGAGTTGCAGGCACCAGAGGAAAAGCCAGATAACACTTATTGGATTATTCATTTTGATGGGTCCAGACAATTGGAAGGCTTGGGGGCTGGAGTCATATTAACTTCCCCACGAGGTGATAAGTTTTGTTATGTTCTCCGTTTAATGTTCCCTTGCACTAACAATGCAGCTGAATATGAGGCCTTGCTCCATGGTCTTTGGATGGCTAAGGAGATGGACTTAAGCCGGGTTAAATGCTTTGGTGACTCGGACCTGGTCGCTCAACAGGTGTCTGGCACTTGGGATTCCAAGGATCCACTCATGGCGGCGTATCGACGAGAGGTGGACATAATGGCTGGTCATTTCAAGGGTTATCAGGTTGACCATATAGACCGGCGAAAGAATGAAGCGGCGGATGCTTTAAGTCTTTTAGGCTCTCAACATAAACCGGTGCCGCCCAATGTCTTCCTGGATGTGTTACATAATCCGTCCGTCAAGATACCTACAGAAGAGGATTTGGCTATTCCTGACCCGGAGGCTCAATTGGTGGTGGCTCTTCACGTTATCCCGGATTGGACAGTCCCGTATCTGGCATACATGAACCAGGGCGAGTTACCGGACGATGAAACTTTGGCCCGGTAGATAATCTGGCGATTCAAGTCAATGACCATTATCAATGGGGAGTTGCATCATTGCAGCGTAACAGGGGCGTTTCAGCATTGTGTGTCTCCTCAAGAAGGCTGTGAGATTTTGCGTGAGATCCACGAAGGAGATTGTGGTCACCATGGCGGTTCAAAATCCTTGGTAGCTAAGGCCTTTTGTCACGGTTTTTATTGGTTGACGGCTCATGCTGATGCTGATGATTTGGTAAAGAGGTGTGATGGTTGTCAGAAGTTTGCACGCCGCGCTCATGTTCCGGCTCAAGAATTGAGGATGATTCCAATCACTTGGCCGTTTGCAACTTGGGGGCTGTATATGGTTGGGCCCTTTAAGAGGTCCAAGGACAAGAAGACCCACCTACTGGTGGTGGTTGATAAGTTTACCAAGTGGGTAGAGGCAGAGCCAGTCAGTAAGTGTGATGCGGCCACGGCGGTTCAATTCATCAAAAAGGTGATCTTCCGTTTTGGTTTTCCACACAGCATCATAACTGATAATGGTACTAATCTGTCCAAGGGTGCTATGGAAGAATTTTGTCAACGTGAGCACATCCGGCTTGACGTGTCATCAGTGGCTCACCCCCAATCTAATGGTCAAGCAGAGAGAGCCAATCAAGAGATTTTGAGAGGCATCAAGCCCCGGCTTATGGTTCCTTTAAAGCGGACGCCGGGTTGTTGGGTGGAGGAGTTACCTTCCGTGTTATGGAGTATCAACACCACACCGAACAGATCTACGGGTTACACGCCTTTCTTCATGGTTTACGGAGCAGAGGCGGTTCTCCCTAGTGACATCCGTCATGACTCGCCCCGTGTGGCGGCTTATGTTGAAGCTGATAATGAGAAAGCACGTCATGACTCACTGGACCTGTTAGATGAGGAGCGTGATCTCGCAGCGGCACGTTCAGCGATTTATCAACAAGATCTGTGACGTTATCACAGCCGCCGGGTTAAAACCAGAACTTTTCAAGAAGGCGATCTGGTGCTCCGGCTCATCCAGGATCAGACTGATATGCACAAGTTGTCCCCACCTTGGGAAGGACCTTTTGTGGTCAGCAAAAATCTGCACAACGGATCATACTACCTTATCGATGTTCGAGAGCACAAAGACTCACGTAAATCGAAGGAGGAGACCCAACGGCCATGGAATATAACTCATCTTCGGCCTTACTATACTTGAGCCACAGGCTCTTCTTATGTACATATTTATGATGATGTATATATTATGATCAATATAATAAATCGGAGCCTCAGCTAAAGCAGGGTCTCTGTTGTTTTTATTACATCATGAGTGGTTACATGGGGGCTTCTGTTTATAAAGCGGAGTTCTATTCCATTGATCCGGCTTATAAAGGCCACATATATCAAAGGAAATCACTAGGGGGCTTAGTCGTATTCGAACCATAGCTACACCTCTTGATCGGCTTAAGGCCAAAGGGAATCACTTGGGGGCTTGGTTGTATTTGAACCATAGCTACACCTCTTGATCGGCTTAAGGCCAAAAGGAATCATGTGGGGCCAAAGAGAGTGTTGCAACAGCACAGCTCAAACATAGGCACCCATCAAGCACAGCTCAAATGTTGCTTGGGGGCTCTTTGCTTCTCAAAGAACAAAGAAGCTTGCACCCTTGCAATAGGCTATCAAGCCAGGCTTGGAAGCCAGGTGTATTCACCTAAAACCCTGGGTTATCCTGCCTTTTTAAGTAAGCCACTCCGTCCAGGTAATCCTGGTATGACCCGCCGAACGTTTGACAAGTCAATCTCATAGACCCTGAACTTGTCAAAGTTAAAACGACGATTGGTTAATGTGAGGTCCATCTTAAAAGGCTTCAAAAAATGGTTTAACTCAGTGGCCTGGCAGCACATGAAAAGCCTTGATTTAGGGCCTGGCAGCCCATGAAAAGCCTTGCATGTTCTTTTTGTGTTTTTTTTATTTGACAAGTTTTTCTCCTCTAGTGAGATTTTTAATATCTTATGATAAACCGGCGTTCATTGACCCAGGTTGGCTTTCAATGATAAGTTGTCAGTACATGATCAATTATTATCCGGCGTTTATTGACCCGGTCTGGTTTTGACTACAAGTCACCAGTATTATATATGGATACACCGGTGTTTAATATAACCTGGTATGATTTTATCATAAACCGACAAAACATGGTAGGAGTTATCAATACTTAAGATTGGGGTTATCACCCTAAATATAAAAAGGTTGGTAAACCAACAGTGTGATTCAATATCACAGGTATCATTTCTTTCGTCTTTGATTATTTTCAAAGTACAGCCTTGGTTATAAACCCCGGCTATATATATTTGGGCATCATGACCCGTCCAGCGGTAAACCGCCAGGACACTTTCAAACTTCTTGTATGCAGGAACAATGTGAATAACACCGCTACGGGTTATGAAACATAATATATCCTAAAGCATGGTGGATTCACAGTATCAGGCAAAATAAGGCTGCATTCGGTTTCTCTCTACTCCTTTAACTCCACTCTGGGAGCGGACAAGACTTTAGCTCAATTTGACGGAGCTGCTAAAAGCCAGCTCCCCAACTTCGCGGAGCGGGGAAGTTCCGAACAGGGCCTAAGTATGCACGATGGCATAGCAGACCAAGTGTTTTAAACTAGCCTATTACAAGGCGCTTTAATGCCCAAAAGAATAATTGTTTTCGGCAAAGTGTGGCAGTACGCAGAAGGCTAATCCAGCCTCCGATCATGACTTGTCACCAGGCTGACTTGAAGGCTGTGGATCGTCTTGCGCTGGTGCATCTTCCTCTTGTCTACCCAATGGCTGGAAGTCAATGGTTGCCCAATCGATTCCAGTTCAGGCTTGGAACACAGCTTCATCACTTATAAGGTTTGAGGGGTCAACATCAGGCGCATAGGTGTGCTTATGGATTGGCGGAATAAGATCTTCTACATCATGTGTTGGTGCATGATATCTTTTCTGATCAGAATCATAAACCGGCTGATAGTGAGAGAGATCCGTTTCTTCAGCCAATTTGCTCGCTATGGGGCGCATTTCCCTTGTCAACCTTCGAAGATCATCGTTGTTAAATTCTGAGCCGTCCTCCTTTACACCAGGACAGCCGTTGCCTATATCCGACGGTTCAAGATCCGGTATCCATGCCTTTGCCCGGATTAGTGCAGTCAGCGCACCTGACCTTGCAACTGATCTTTTTAGTTCATCCAACCAGGCGGGCAGCATTGACAGCTTCTCAATGGTTTCCTTTATCAAGGTTGGAGGCGGTTTGTTATGTGCAGCGGTGCAAATGGCCCGTTGGGCTCCGGAATATAACTGTTCTATCAGTGTATAGGCAGCCTTCAACTTCATCCGCATGTTAGAGCCCAGATGGGTAATGCGAGTTCCTGTGTCACTGCAAGCATCAGTAAACCGGCAACCGATGAGATAATGTATATTCAAAAGCTTCAGGTGAGGTACTTACCAAAAACAGCAGAGGTCATGGCATTGATCTGCCGCTTTAAACCGGTCAGCTCTTCGACCACCGGTTTAAGGGTCGCTTCTGCGTCTTCGGCTCTCTTTTGTAAAGCGGCTTTCTCTATGCCCCAGTCTGCCTGTTCCTTCTTCAAAGTTTCCTTTAGCTTCTCCATGGCTGCTAAGGCACTGTTCAATTCTTCTTTGGCTTTGGAGGTCTCTGCTTGCTGGGTTTTGATATTTTCTTGAAGGTCAGCGGTTTGGGCTTCCTTTTTGCTTAGCTCAGCCTATAAGAGAAAGACATATTATCAGGTGGCAGTGAAATTTGGAAGTCCCAAGCACATAACAAGTTATACACTTGCCACTTGGGGGCTAATGCCTATTTGCTTGATTATCAGAATTTTTTTAACAAGTCCCAAGCACAATACAAGTATTATTTTTGACACTTGGGGACTAATGTACGTTTGCTCAAAGTAACATTGGTTAACGTCCCGGTTCAGCTTGGAAAGATAAACCGGCCCTTGGGGACTACACTGACGAAAGTTTCAAGATTACTAAGTTAAAAGTACCGGTTCATCCTAAAAAGATAAACCGGCCCTTGGAAGATAAGCATGCAGAGTTGCGATATTGCAGAGTCCCAGTTTAGATTGGCATCATAAATCGGCCCTTGGGGGCTACTGGAGTTGGTACTAGAACTTGGACATAAAAGAGAAACAGTTATGAAGTTACCTCATATCGCTCCTTCATCAGATTCACTAAACCGGCTTCGTAGTCACGGTTTGTGTACAGACGGTTTAAGAAACCAGAATGAAGTTCTTGGGCATTGAGGTGGGCATAGCTTGACAAGTCTGTGCTCCACTTGCCTTTTCCCATAGCAGAGAGTTCCTCCTTGGCACTATGCTTTGATAATGCAACAGGATTGCCAGGGGTGGTGTGGCCAACACCAGTAATTATAACATCATCTTCCTTGTCACCAGCAGCCTTTACTGGAATTGACGATTCACCAGCAGCCTTAGCTGGACTTGACGGTTTATCATCAGTTGGGACCGGGCTTGCCGGTTTATCAGTATGACCTGTTGCATCAACTTCTACTGGTTCAACAAAATCATGGTCTTGAGGGGGTGGATCATCAAGCATGGCATCAGCATTAGTTCTTTCCAGTTCTGGAGTTCTCTCCAGTTCAGCAACTACATGGTCGTCAGACGATTTATCTACACGAGCTTTCTTGCTGGGTCTGGCCTTGGCTCTGAAAGAAAAAGATATAAAGGTCAGTATAGCACGTAAATATAAAGCGTCAAACGGAGTAAGTTTAAAGTGTTTACCCAGGGACAGTCTTAAGAGGAGGAAGTTGTGTGTCCATTGACTCGCCGGATGATGAAAGAGGTGTTTCCTGATAATTTGAATCGGACGGATTAAGAGGCTGTCGGAAATAACCCGCCTTGGGATAAGAAGTATCAGAAGTGTTTGAGACCTCAAATTGACGCTTCTGAACTGGCGTGTTCGGTAAACCGGCCGAAGTGACTACTTGGCCGCTGTGTCGGGTTGTGCGGTGAGCTTCGTCTTGCTGCTTCTTCAAAAGAAAGTTTGGGTCCAAGTGAGCTAGGGGGTGAGAAAATCTTACTTTTCGGACTGCTTGACGGATTTTTTGTGTTGGCAGAGGATCTGAACCGGAGGAAAGGATAATTACCTCTGCGTCATCAGCTTGGCTGCCTTTAGCATCATCCTGATAATAATCATTGTCAATGAGGTGTATGAAAAATGAACCAAGAGAGTCAAGTTCTACCTCTACGTCTGGATCATCAAGGTCTTCATCAAGGTTTAAACTGATGGGTTTAGCTGTCTTTTTCTTGGCAGGTCTTTTGACAACCTTCATCTTTGGTCGACGGGTCTTGGCCGGTTTATCCTGCGATTTCTTCTTCCAGAATGGGTCGTCACCCTGTTAAAAGATGGACATAGGATATAAAAGATTGCACAATTAAGAATATCAAGTACAAAGCAGGAGTGAGGCAATTCTTACAGGTGGCAGTTTATTCAATGTATAAAAGGGGCTTAGCCCAGTCCTACTACAAACGGCTTCCAGTTCATTCAGCATCTTCTTGACACACTCGGTAACTTCAGCCTCTGTTAGCTGAATATTAATATGACGTTGAGGATCTTTTGAATCCCCTATGTACTCACACATTAAACCGGGGCGACAGCTTAACAGTAAAATACTCCAAGATATCCAGCAACAAACAAAGTCCACTCCTGTCAAACCGTTAGCCACGAAGGCTCTGAGCTTGGCGAGTTGTGGTGCGTATGTGGACCATTCCTTGGCAGTCGGTCATTGAGGAAGTGGGTGTGTGTTGGTAAGCCGGTGAGCACGATAACCCGGCAGAGGGTTCTCATCTTCAAGGGAAGTATCCTTACAGTAGAACCAAGTCTGGTTCCAATCCTTAGGATGACTGTGAAGTTTGGCGTGAGGGAAGCTGACATCCTTCCTTTTTTGAATGGAGACGCCGCCAAGTTCAGTGCTGGGCCCATCTACGAATTCAGTACGACGGTTTAAATAGAAAAAATCCCGGAACAATTCAATAGTTGGCTCTTCTTGCAGATAGGCTTCACAAAATACTTGAAAGTCGCAAATATTGGACATAGAGTTGGGTCCAATATCTTGAGGGTGGATCTGGAAGCTGGCAAGCACATCACGGAAGAACTTGGATCCACGCGGTTTAAAACCACGGTTCATGTGATCAACAAATATCACTACCTCGCCATCTTTTGGGGTAGGAGGATTTTCTAGACCAGGAATACGCCAGTGGATTTTGCTTTGTTTTGGTAAAACGCCAGTTCTGACACATCCATCTAGCTGCTCTTCAGTAACCCGGGAAGGGACCCAGTTACAAGCATAGAACTGTTTAGCCATTTCAAATGAGGAGCTGGAAAAGATTGATGTCGGTTTAAGACTCGTGATTAGCAAGCATAAAGCATAGCAGGTTAAGGAAAAAGCATTCAAGCATGCAAAATTGTTCAACCAGAGGTTGATGCTATTATAAATAGTAAGGCGACTGGCGGTTTACGAGGGGACTAATGGCATATGGCAGATTATTTTCTAAAGGATAAACCGCCTATGCAGACGATGAAAGTACAAATCTGAAGCAAAAAACGACTAAGTGAGGAAAAACAAGTTTCACGGGTTCACATTGGAAATTCAGATCTACCACATGTCAGGAGAAGGAAAAAATTTAGACCTAAAAAATTGGTGCCTGAGCAGTTTGTGAAGTTCCAGATTGGATTTTTACGTACAAAGAACATGGTTTGATGACAAAATAAGGGTTATCATTACTACCGCATGGAAGTACATCAAGTTTGGAGTTCATTGCATATGATCTAATGAAGAACAAGGGAAGAACACCATGAAGTTTTTCTATGAACTTGTGTGAACCCTAGCGAATCTATAGAGGAAAGGAAGAATGACTTACTGAAGTTGTTGAAGCCGCGGAGGCGCACCGCGTTTTTCTGGTACGGTCAAGGTGATGCAGCGGCCGGAGTTGAGGCAGAAGTGAAGGTCGACGACGGCGGCGGCGCTCGGGTGCTGAGGCGACGCGAGATAGAAGATAGACTAAGATGCAACAGGAGGAAAGGAAAGGGACCCTCGACCCTATTTATAAGACAAGGAGATAAGCGACAGGCGCAGAAATCGAGGAGCCCAAAAAATGGATGTACAGCAAGGTTGTTGCTTCGATTGTTGGAGGATCATCAATGAAGGGTATCTTCGGTTTTAATGAACAGGTGACGTCATGGTGGTTTATTACGAACCTGGAAGATGATGTCATGGTGGTTTACAAGACTTGTGCGAAGGTGCATAAGGAGGAATTTTTCTAAGTGTTGAAGATTGACATGAACGAGTTCAAATCAATCTGGGGCCTAATGTTGGGGATATTACTATTAAGTATAAACCGGCCATGAGGGCCGGGTTATGCCCGCAAGGAGTTAGTCATGTTTGAAGCCCGTGAAGACAAGCGGTATGGCGCTTTACAGAGAAGATCTACATGAAGGCCCAGGGCCCAAAGGCGGACTAGGGCCCATAGATATAAACTGCCATATGATATGTAACTTGTGTTGTAAGGCAAGGAAGGGGTAGAAACCAAGCCGGGCACGTGTATGAACCGGCCTCGGGATTCTGAAAACCGCCGGGCGTCAACCTGTGTATATAAAGGGACGACCCGACGGTGGTTTAGGGACAGACAACATACAATAACTCGAGAGCCAGGAAAAGCGGATTCGCTCCCTAGTCATCAAAACCCAAGCAATTCCATCACAACTGGACGTAGGCTTTTACCTTCATCGTAAGGGGCTGAACCAGTATAATTCCTCGCATCCCTTGTCCGCTTTAACCCTTTCAAGCTAACCCATTGCGATGGCTCCACGACTAAGTCCTTTCACAAGGACATCTGCCGTAAACCACGACACTAAGTGTTCCTCCGGTATTTGGGAGTTGCATAATCTCATAGTCATAGGAACATGTATAAGTTATGGAGAAAGCAATAGCAATAAACTAAACGATCATAGTGCTAAGCTAACGGATGGGTCAAGTCAATCACATCATTATCTAATGATGTGATCCCGTTCATCAAATGACAACTCTTTGTACATGGCTAGGAAACTTAACCATCTTTGATTAACGAGCTAGTCAAGTAGAGGCATACTGGTGACACTCTGTTTGTCTACGTATTCACACATGTACTAAGTTTCTAGTTAATACAATTCTAGCATGAATAATAAACATTTATCATGATATAAGGAAATATAAATAACAACTTTATTATTGCCTCTAGGGCATATTTCCTTCAGTTGTACCCACCTGGTGGCCCTGCGGACCTCAACCCTGACACTATAAATTCCTATTTTCGGAGAAAAAATTAGGAGAAAGAATTATCGCGATCCACAAGACGGAGCCGCCGCCAAGCCCTGTTCTTCCTCAGGAGGGCAGATCTAGAGCCATTTGGGGCTCCGGAGAGGGGGATCTTTGTTCTTCGTCATCATCAACCCTTCTCCATTGCCAATTCCATGATGCTCCCCACTGGGAGTGAGTAATTCCTTCGTAGGCTCGCTGGCCGGTGAGGAGTTGGATGAGATTCATCATGTAATTGAGTTAGTTTTGTTAGGGCCTGATCCCTAGTATCCACTATGTTCTTAGATTGATGTTCCTATGACTTTGCTATGCTTAATGCTTGTCACTTTGGGCCCGGGTACCATGATTTCAGATCTGAACCGTTTATGTTATCACCATTATATCCATGTTCTAGATCCGATCTTGCAAGTTATAGTCACCTACTACGTGTTATGATCCGGCAACCCCAGACGGGCCCACTCTCGATGATGACCGTAGTTTGAGGAGTTCATGTACTCACTAAGTGTTAATGCTTTGTTCCGATTCTCTATTAAAAGGAGGCCTTAATATCCCTTAGTTTCCAATATGGACCCCACTGCCACGGGAGGGTAGGAGAAAAGATGTCATGCAAGTTATTTTAATAAAGCACATATGACTATTTACGAAATACATGCCTACATTATATCGATGAACTGGAGCTATGAAAGTGCTAGTGATCGACTAGAGGGGGGGTGAATAGGCGATTTTTATGGAAGTCTTCAAAACATGGAAGTTTCGAAGACAAATGATAGAAATAAACCTATTACCATGCAGCGGAAGGTAGACTACACTAGGTAAGCCATAGTCAAGTATTCAATGAAATGAAAGCACAAAGACTAATAGCAGCTAGGCAGTATAGATCAGGATGGAAGATAGTATGAAGCCAATCAAAACAAGCAGTCACACAGTGAAGACAAATAGATAATGCAAACAGGCGATGACTTCACAAGGACCAATCTGCAAATAAAGAGATGGGAAGGATAGAACCAGTGGCTCATTGAAGACAATGATTTGTTGGACCAGTTCCAGTTGCTGTGACAACTGTACGTCTGGTTAGGGAGGCTGAGATTCAACTCAGAAGACCGCGTCTTCACCTTATTCCCCTTGAGCTAAGGACACCCAGTCCTCGCCCAATTACTCTGGTAAGTCTTCAAGGTAGACTTCCAAACCTTCACAGCCTTCGTTCACCGGCGATCCACAATGACTCTTGGATGCTCAGAACGCGACGCCTAACCGGCTGGAGGATTCATAGTTCTCAAGTGTAATAAGTCTTCAGATCACACAGACAAGAAGACTTAAGTGATGCCTAACACTCTTTGGCTCTGGGTGTTTAGGGCTTTGTCCTCGCAAGGATTTCTCTCTCAAAGGCTTCGAGGTGGGTTGCTCTCAAACGACAAAAGCCGTGCACTAACTCTGAGCAGCCAACCAATTTATGGTGTAGGGGGTGGGCTATTTATAGCCACTAGGCAACCCGACCTGATTTGTCCGAAATGACCCTGGGTCACTAAGGAACTGACACGTGTTCCAACGGTCAGATTTCAAACACACACGGCAACTTTACTTGAGCTACAAGCAAAGCTGACTTATCCAGCTCTGGATAAGATTTGCTCTCATTGTCTTCGCTCGAAGACATAGGATTTTGGTTAAGCATCACTTCAGTCATTCTGACTGGTTTACTTGGACCCCACTTAACAGTACGGTGGTTCCTATGACTCAACAAAGAAGAAAAAGAACGACGAAACAACTAAGTCTTCGCGCTCCATAGTCTTCACGCGATGTCTTCTCTTGTCATAGTCTTCAATGTGAATGTCTTCACATACCACCTTTGACTTCAATGTCTTCATACATTTTTAGGGGTCATCTCTGGTAGGAAAACCGAATCAATGAGGGACTTCTACCTGTGTTATCCTGCAATTCTCACAAACACATTAGTCCCTCAACCAGGTTTGTCGTCAATACTCCAAAACCAACTAGGGGTGGCACTAGATGCACTTACAATCTCCCCCTTTTTGGTGATTGATGACAAACTGGTTGAAGTTTTCAACGGGGAATAAAATATGTGAAATTGTAAAGGATAGGGTATTGTCTTCATAAGTGGCAAAGGCTCCCCCTGAAGATGTGCATATAAGTAATTTGCTTTTGGAATGCAAATGCACATGGCAGGTTGTACTTGTGGAGATCCTCTTCAACTTATGATGACAATTCATCATGCATGATTGATATAGCGAAGATAATGACATGCATAATGAAAAATGGATGTGTGCAAAATGACCTAAGTGCGGAAGTTATCATCGCACATGCAGAATTTATCATCGCATCACAGAATAGCAAATAAGTAGCAGACGACCATCGAGTTTAAGTGTTACAACTCAAAGAACCAAATGTATCAAAAAGCGAGAGTTGTAAGCACTTGGCAAAGTAGCAAAAAGTAAAGCAACCACCCATATGGACCCGCTTGAAGACTATCAACTCATATGCTTCTCCCCCTTTTGTCAGTAAGGACCAAAAAGGTTTGAAGACATAGAGCTTCTACTCGTTCCCAGAGGGAGTAGGTGAAGCAGCAAGGTCATCGTTGGCGTTTGGCAGTGCAGAAGAACTCGACGCAATGTCGGTATGTGGCGATGCAGACATTGGAGAAGTCACATCATCTTGATCCTTGATGACTCTGGCATTTACAGTAGCCGCTGAAGAGGAGTATTCAGAGTCTTCAAGAGATGGAGTCCGTCGCAGAACTGCATTCCTTGGAGGCGTTGAATCAAACTTATATCTCTCAGTGAAGCCATCCGCTCTTAAATCATCTTCAGAGCACAGAAGTGTCAGACTCTTCCAAGATCGCCGACAGGCTTCATGGGAGACAAATGCGTTCTTGGTGGCAAGATTACGAATGCGATTGACATCCACCAAGAGACTATGCATTTGACGCTTCAGCCAGTCATGATGCTTATCTTGCTTTTGATGAAGTGCGACAAGAAGTTCTCGGTCATTTAGAACACGAGAGCGCTTCCGAGGCCTTTGAGCAATAGTGCTTTCTGTGTTGGCTTGAAGAGGGGCACGAGTATTGCCTGCCAATGGATAAACACGAGTGATAGCATTGGGCACATAATGACTTGGAATAGGCTGAGTGAAGCTTTGATGGTCTGCATTGTGAAGACATAGCGGCTCCTTTGCAGGGTCAGGGTAAATGGCATCAACAGACAGATTGACCTCGGCAAAAAGACAAGATGGTTTCGTGCAGAGGGCTGATAGTTGATTGCAGAGTGAAGATTGATGAGGCGCATGACCCATGGAGCATAGAACTTCAGTCCAAAGATGTCTGAGCCTGATGCTGCCAGTTGACGAATGAAGAAATCTTGTGCATTGAAGCTCTTGCCATTGAGAATATAGAAGACCAATGTCTTCATTGTACCTTCAAGTTTTGCAGCTGGAGAATGTCCTTTGATAGGCCAGAGAGTTCGCCGTATGATGTGGTAGATGGTGCGTGGCAGATACTCAAGGTCTTCAACAAAGAACGCCTGAGGATATTCAGCATCTGGAGGCAAAGGCTACATCATACCGAGCATCTGGCTCATGTTGGGCTCGGGCTTCTGAAAAATGCTCTCCAAAGCATCACGGTGAAGCCTACAACCAGGTTCAAACAGATCGCCTGGAGTGGACAGGCCAGTTAGCTCAATGATATCAAGAGCTTTGGCTTCATGATGGACATTGCCTGTCATCCACTCAAGGACCCAAGTCTTTGGATCCCTGTTGTAGCCGCGAATGTGAAGAGTTGCATAAAACTGTAATAGAAGCTCTTCATTCCAGTGTTCCTTGTCTGTGACAAATTGCAGGAGTCCAGCGTCTCTGAAGCAATCCAACGCTTCTTCTAGACAGGGCAGGCCAGCTATAGCTTCAGTGTCGAGACGCATATGTGGAAATATGCGCTCTTGATTGTATAAGATGCATGAATAGTAGATGCACTGCTGATAGCTCCAGAACCGATCCGATGAAATGCAAGGTTTGGAGTATGGGTTCTTGGCGCTGTTGAAGAAGGTGTTATGTGCCACGAAGCCATTCACATTGAAGACCCCAGGTGAGGTTGCAATGCCTGGGAATCTTGGAAGTCTTGGCTTGGGCTTCTGGACTTGAGGCCTGTGCTCGACATGATAGTCAAATTGTGGACCCACAGCAGGTGGAGGAACCAGAATGGGCCATCGGACCATAACAGGTTGACCATGATCAAATGCCAGCTCAACAGTATGAGGTCTTGGAGGGGGTACAGGAGCATTGGCATTTGCGTTGACATGGGCTGCAAGTGGCACAATAGCTTCAGGAGGAATGATTACGTCTGGTGCAACATTGGCTTCAAGGGCCACATTGGCTTCAGGTGCTTCATTATTGGCTTCGGGCATGACGACATCAGTGTCGTCAGCAGTGTTGTTGGTGGTGGTGACGTTAGCTTCAACCTCCACTTGTGTGGCTGGAGGGTTGGACACATTTTCCTCAGGAACAGCATCTTGGTGGACTAGGGAAGTTGAAACTCATTCTTCTTCAACTCTTGGTTCTTCTTTATCATCGGCTGATGCAGCCGGAATATCTTCAGCCGTTTTGGCTTCAGACTCAGAGACGTTCACAGTTGGAGTGGCTTCTGGGAACACTTGACGTGCAACAGATCGGTGGTGCACTTCTCCTTCTGGAACGCTCGGAAGAGTGACTTAGGGCCTTGGTCCTTTGCGAAGTCTGCGTAACGCTGGCGACGCCTGTGGAGATGTAGTTGGCTGGGCCTCAAAGTCATCGTCATCTTGCACTGGTGAGGTGAATTGTGGTTGGGGAGTACTTGGGGTGTCTTGTTGTTGTGGGTGATCAGCCCACGATGCATCCTGAGCAATTGGCGTCAGAGGACGACCAATGCTGATGAGCTCGCTGTGCGTGAGCACAGGCGATGATACCACACTTTGTTCAATCTAAGGAAGGACTGCATCATCTGCTGCATTGTCGTGGTGACCAATGTCTTCAGCTGCGGTGGGGTCAACAGCTGGAATATCTTCGGCTTCAGGAGCCTCTGTGGAAGCAGGCTCTTGAACTATCATACGTCTTTCTTGTTGTGTGGATTCAGGACGAGCAACAGAGATGGACTCGACAACAAGGGGCTCTGTGGGAGTAGCCCGATCTTTCTTGGTTTTGCGCTTCTTCTTTGAGGGTGCATCATCAGATGCTTCAAGATTTTTTCTTTTTCTGGCTTCAGCTTCAGCTGCTCTAGTTTTCTTGAATTCTGAAGCCACTGTGGGGACCTTAGGATTCAAGCCTGTCATACTGGCTAGGAAGACAATGTGAGGTTCTTCCTGCCTTGATGCTTCTGGTTCTGCCACAGCTGGCTTCTTCTTCTTCTTGGCAGCCATTCTGGGTCGATGCCTGGTCGCCCCAAGGCCTTGCGCTTTTCAGCTTCATTGTAGCCTTGAACACATTTGGCAGCAAGATTCTTCATGCGCTCACGAGAACCTTGGGCTTCATCACGTTTCTTGAGAAATGCTTCCTTGAGATCGTGTAGCATGATCTTGAAGTTCTGCACATCCTTCACACTGAGCCTGGCCATATGCTTCTTGAACTGAGCCTTTTCAAAATCAATCTTGTGCTTCAGCTCAACAATTTTCTGAGCAAGAGCTAACTCAGAAGCAATGGCGCCGTTGAAGGAGACGCTGAGGCCAATTGGAAGTTGTAGATCGTCAAAACTGAGTTCTGGATTGTCAAACCAGTCATCGATGAACTTGTTCAGAATCTCAACATCGAAGAGGGGAAGATCATTGAAGATTTCCGCCTGCTGCTTGCTCTTAATCAACAGCTCAAGAGCGTCATTGGTAAGATCGTCGTCACTTGACAGATCAATGGCCTCATTTCTCAGAATGGCAGCAGGGGTCAGAGCAGGACTGGAGGAGTGCATAGGCTTCTTCTTCTTCATCTCGGTCTTGGAGACGCGAGAGAGATCTTCAGACTGCACACTTGGTGCAGGTGGAGCGGTGGCCAAGGGCTTCACTCGTGAAGCTTTTGGTGGAGAGGAAGGCTTCGGAGCCTTGGGTTTCTTCTGCTTCTTCGGCTTCGGAGGTGCAGGCGCTTCATCAGAGTCAGCGTCATCTGCAGGTCGATCCACATCTGCCCCTTGAACCCTGATATGAGTGATGAGACCTTCTAAGTCATAGAAGGGCCCAACCAGATTTGGTTCAGCTTCGCGTGTGCCATCGGCACGAGCAGAGGGGCCAGGATTGAATTCTAATCCCCAAGATTTCTTGTTCTCCTTGGCCGAGTTCTTGGCAAACTGAAAGTTGCGCTTGAACAGATTGTCATCCCGACACCATAGCAGAGATGTGGGATGAGCATCAGTAGGTTGAGGTCCACGGACCATGCAAGGGAAGAAACCCTGAGCAATGGCTTCAGTTCTGGTCTTGGGTTGAAGATTTTTATAGAGAATATCTCCCCAGGGACGCTTGATAGCATTCTTCTCAGCATACTCCTTGGTGACGAATCTGTACTTAAACCATTGCTCGGCCCAATATCTTCGAATCCATTGGATTCGAGTTTTGCGTTCATTATAGGTTTCTTCAGGATCAGTTTTGTATAGTTCATGCAGATCAGCTGGCAAATCCTTTGATGTTTCCCCGCGGCTGTCTGCCGCCCTTCCTCACTGACTTTTGCGAAGCCATGAAGTTCAAACTGTATGGCTTCAACACTGACAAAGGCTTCTTGGTCAGACAAGAACTGGCTTCGGGAGAGTTGATATGATGCTGTAAGAATTCTGCAAATGAATGCAGACTATGAGAACCAAGGGATTCTCCCACGGACATGTACCTGTGACAGCAGTAAAGATGCGAGGGAAGGGGAAGAGGTCATATGCATTCTCAGAAGATTTTGAAGATAAATCAGTTTGAAGACATTGACCTCATAATACGAAGACATTCACTTATGTGTTTGAAGTTGGTTCCAGATTTGTACGAATCCAAGAATAGGTACAAGTGAGGAATCTAACTAGTTTAGATGCATAAGTGAAGATGCTAGGCACAGTATGAGATGCAGAACTAGATAGATCCAAGTTTGTAGTCACAGAAACCACTTTTGGTGAAGAAGGATGAATCGATTAGATCAAAAGACGGTAAAAAGTGAGATTTTAATTACCACACGATGAACTGCTAGATGGGAAGAGTAGGAGACTGAGCAGTTCGATCCACCGTGCCCTAACTTGGCGACGGAGGACACCTACAGCGGCGGCGGAGAAGACGATGTCCGCGGCCGGAGTGAGGACGACGTCGGTGGAGTCGAGGCAGCTAAGCGCTTCGTCGCCGGCGTCGTCAAGAGCTAGCGGAGGCGCTAGGGTTTTGACAAGGTGGAGAGGTGGAAGAAGGATTTTTGACCATGAGGGGACATGCATTTATAAGGAAAAGAATGACACAACGCAATTACGCAGGTGCCCCTGGCGGTTCACATCTGAGGGACACGTGGCGAACATGCAACACATTGAAAGCAGTTCCATGTTCCCACGCCCGTCTGGATTGTCGGGCGGTCGTTCCGGCTTCTCCAAGTTTCAGGCAATAAGGATTAAGCATTTAAAACAGATTAAATGTTTATCTCTGTGTCTTCTGCTGACAAGGACGCAGAGAAGACATTCGACAGTTTCAATAGAATGCATATGATTTGGATAGATAGATTTGAGGTAGAATCATAGAGAGGTTAGGGTCCGATCACATTCACTTAGATCAAAAGATTCAAATGAAAAGACATAGCTATAAGTGAATGCTGTAGAGGACAGAACACTTAATATATGCATATACCAAGTCAACATTGTGAAGATAATCAAGAAAGCAAATCAATGTTGAAGACAAATCAACTGTGAAGACTTTGCAAAAGTAACGCCATGAGAAAAACACTTCTAAAGGAAGAATTTGGTGGTGGTGTTACCCACCGTATAGGAAGTATTAGACCCAGACACAACACAAAATTATCATGGCGCTACGAAGTCAAATTCCACGTTAATGTATTCACACTCAGAATGTAAGTCTTCATTGATTGAAGATATACTTTACTTCGTGTGTTGCACATCTAAGTCATCAACATGCATAAGTGTTAGGATGTGTGCCTGATCACAGGACATTTGAGGATTCCAAGATATTTAGCTCACACCGTAACTTGCAAAACCTTTTCTCATCCAAGGGCTTTGTGAAGATATCTGCCCGTTGCTCTTCAGTGTTGACGTGTATGATATCAATATCTTCCTTCATGACATGATCTCTGAGAAAGTGATGACGAATTTCAATGTGCTTTGTCTTCGAGTGCTGAACTGGGTTGTTGGCAATCTTGATGGCGCTTTCGTTGTCGCAGTAGAGTGGCACTTGCCTCAGATGAATGCCATAGTCTTTGAGTGTTTGCTTCATCCATAGAAGCTGACCGCAGCAAGACCCAGCAGCAATGTATTCAGATTCAGCAGTGGAGAGAGATACACAGTTCTGCTTCTTTGAAGACCAACATACAAGTGATCGTCCCAGAAAGTGACATGTGCCTGATGTAGACTTGCGATCCACCTTGTCACCAGCATAATCAGCATCCGAGAATCCAACTAGATCAAACTCTGAGCCCTTTGGATACCATAATCCTAGTGTTGGGGTGTGATCCAAATATCGAAGAATTCGCTTCATAGCTAAGTGATGTGATTCCTTTGGTGCCGCTTGGAATCGGGCACACATGCAAACACTAAGCATGATATCTGGCCTAGATGCACATAAATAAAGCAAAGAACCAATCATGGAGCGGTATACCTTTTAATCAAACTCTTTACCATTGTCGTCGGGACCCAGATGGTGTTTAGCTGGCATTGGCGTCGTGTAACCTTTGCAGTCTTGCATTCCAAACTTCTTTAGGCAATCTTTGAGGTATTTCTCTTGAGATATGAAGATGCCGTTGCGTTGCTGTCGTATTTGAAGACCAAGGAAGAACTTCAGCTCACCCATCATGGACATCTGATATTGCTCTTGCATCATGTATCCAAACTCATCACTGTATTTCTGATTAGTGCAGCCGAAGATAATGTCATCCACATATATTTGGCACACAAACAGTTCACCATCATATGTCTTCGTGAAGAGTGTGGGATCCAGGGAACCAGGTTTGAAGCCTTTGCTCTTCAGGAAGTCTTTGAGTGTGTCATACCAAGCACGAGGGGCTTGTTTGAGGCCATACAGTGCCTTGTTGAGCTTGTACACCATGTCAGGATGTTTTGGATCTTCAAAGCCAGGCGGTTGTGCAACATACACTTCTTCTTCAATCTTGCCATTGAGAAAGGCACTCTTCACATCCATTTGATACAAAAGAATGGTATGATGATTTGCATAGGCCAGCAGTATGCGTATAGCTTCAAGCCTAGCCACAGGAGCAAATGTTTCATCGAAGTCAATTCCTTCAACTTGAGTGTATCCTTGAGCAACGAGACGAGCCTTGTTTCTGACAACTTGACCATGCTCATCTTGCTTGTTGCGATATATCCATTTAGTGCCTATGATATTGTGCTTACGAGGATCAGGACGCTTGACCAGTTCCCATACATTATTCAGCTCAAATTGTTGAAGCTCTTCTTGCATAGCTTGAATCCATTCAGGTTCCATGAAGGCTTCATCAACTTTCTTGGGTTCAGATATTGAGACGAATGCGAAGTGCCCACAGAAATTTGCTAGTTGTGTTGCCCTTGAACGAGTGAGTGGACCAGGTGCATTGATGCTATCAATTATTTTCTCAATCTGTACTTCATTGGCAACACGAGGATGTACAGGGCGAAGATTTTGCTCTTGCTGATCATTGTCATTGTTAGAAGGAATGTCTTCAGGCTGAGCATTGTCTTCAGGTTGATCAGGTGCAGAGATGATAAGTTCTCTTCAGGATGAGCTTCAGAAGGTATGATTTCTCCAGTTCCCATTAGCTTGATTGATTCACTGGATGGAACTTCATCTAGCACATTTGGCAGGTGCTCTCTTTGTGAGCCGTTAGTCTCATCGAACCGCACATCCACTGTTTCAACCACTTTGTAATGAAAGAGATTGAAGACTCTGTAGGAGTGCGAATCCTTTCCATATCCAAGCATAAAACCTTCATGTGCTTTTGGTGCAAATTTTGAGGTGTGATGTGGGTCCTTGATCCAGCACTTGGCACCAAATACTCTGAAGTAACTGACATTTGGCTTCTTGCCAGTAAGGAGCTCATAAGATGTCTTGTTCAGAAGCTTGTGAAGATAAACACGATTGATTGTATGGCATGCAGTATCAATGGCTTCAGGCCAGAATTTTCTTGGAGTCTTGTATTCATCTAGCATCGTTCTGGCCATCTCAATGAGTGTTCTGTTCTTGCGTTCGATGACGCCATTCTGCTGTGGCGTGTACGGAGCTGAGAATTCATGTGTGATGCCCAAGGTATCAAGATATGTATCAAGGCCAGTGTTCTTGAATTCAGTGCCATTGTCACTTCTGATGTGCTTTATCTTGGCGCCATAGTTGTTCATGCTCGATTGGCGAAGCGTCTGAAGACATCCTGCACTTCAGTCTTGTAAAGGATTATGTGCACCCAAGTATATCTTGAATAATCATCAACAATGACAAAGCCATAGAGACAAGCAGTAGTAGTAAGAGTTGAGTAATGAGTGGGACCGAAAAGATCCATGTGAAGCAGTTCGAAGGGTCGAGTAGTGGTCATGATTGTCTTCGAGGGATGTTTGGCCCTCGTCATCTTTCCTGCTTCACAGGCACCGCATAAGTGATCCTTCTTGAACTTGACGCCCTCGATGCCTATGATATGCTTCTTCTTTGCAAGAGTGTGCAAGTTCCTCATGCCAGCATGCCCTAGCCTCCGATGCCAGAGCCAGCATTCTGAAGCTTTTGCTAGAAGACATACGGCAAGCTGTGGTCCTGCTGAGAAATCTACCACGTACAAATCATCTTTCGATACCCTTCAAAGACTAGAGACTTGTCAGATTCCATTAGAACAAGGCAACGATATTTTCCAAATATCACAATCATGTTTAAATCGCAAAGCATTGAGACAGACATTAAGTTGAAACCAAGGGATTCAACAAGCATCACTTTATCCATGTGTTGATCCCTTGAGATTGCAACTCTACCTAGACCCAATACCTTGCTTTTACCAGTATCAGCAAATGTGATGTGACTCTTGTCAGATGGACGTAAGGTTGAGTCCATGAGAAGACTTCGCTTGCCAGTCATGTGATTAGTACATCCACTATCAATAATCCATTCTGAAGCAGCTGGTGTCATACCCTACAGTGCAGTTAGGGGGATAGGCTTCACGAAGAGAATTGTGAAGCATAAACATTTGACGAGCAAGTGGATTATGAAAGCTTAGATCAAGGTTAGGACTGATAGGGCAAGTAGCAAGCGACTCAGGAACAAAATACATAATAAGACCATTTGGGCATTTGATCTTGCGCCCTACAAGATGTTTAAGGTCCCCAGCAATAGCTTCAGACGCATTTGATTTTCGGCTGGAGACCCTTCCCTGCAAAAAGAGTTAAGCTTTCTTAGCCACCCACATCTTCAAGGGTGGCTTCGAAGCAATGAGTCTAAGTGCAGCATCTGAGAACTTTGGCTTTGGAGCCCTAGCAAATAGTCTTGCAGGTGGACAATAGTACTCATAAGAATAAGCAGAGTAGTTCTTGGTCTTATGAACATGGCGGTTTGATGAAACCGCCTCATATTCATAGGCCTGAGTATGGTTTCCCTGCAAAACATTTGTGTTAGTGCGACTCAGGTGAGTCCTCTGTCTGTATGAAGCCTTTGGACCATATGAAGCCTGTGGTCTGGGGTTTGTCTTCTTCACTTGTGGTGTCATGACGACATTCACAGGAAGATTTCCAGACACTTTTTCGGCACCCAGACTTTCTTCATAGGTGGCCCATTCCTGCAGTTAGTACCAATATACCTGGCAAACACTTCACCATTCTGATTCTTAAACAGTTTATAGTTTGCATCAAAGGATTCATCAATAACAATGGGATTAGCACAAGTGAAGCCAGATAGGGTGGATGGATCCACTGAAGGTTCCTTTGCAGCAACCCATGTGGTTTTGGGGTACTGCTCAGGTTTCCAGTAAGAGCCATCAGCATTCATTTTCCTTTCGAACCCAACACCCTCTTTCCTAGGGTTTCGGTTCAGGATCTGCCTTTTGAGGACATCACATAGTGTCTGATGCCCTTTGAGACTTTTGTACATCCCTGTTTCAAGAAATGTCTTCAACCTAGCATTTTCATCAGCAATAGCAGTGGCATCCTCAGCAGAGGGGTTAGTTACCACATCAACAGTTGAAGATATTGCAACAGTAGCAGCAGTAGAACATCCAGCAACAGAAGTAGCGTTGTCACGCTCAATGCATTTAAGACATGGTGGTTCAAATCCTTCCTGAGTGAAACTGATCTGTTTGGCGCGAAGTGACTCATTTTCCTTTTGAAGATCTTCATGAGCCGCTCTCAATTTCTCAAGATCTTGCTTCCTTTGAAGATAATCATAGGAAAGCTTTTCATGAGTTGTTGAGAGCATTTCATGACGACTTTCAAGTTCCTCATACTTAACATGAAGATTTTTTATGTCTTCAATTAAGGACTGAGATCGAGTCATTTCAGCGTCTAACGGGTCATTGCTTTTGTCTAACATTTTTGAATATGTTCCATAGCTTTCTGTTGTTCAGTTGCAATTTTAGCAAGTGTTTTGTAGCTGGGTTTGGAACCACAATCAGAGTCATCTTCACTGGATGTTTGATAGTGAGTAGTGCGTGTGTTTACCTTGGCACCGCGTGCCATGAAGCAGTAGGTGGAGCGGAGTAGTCCTTGTCATTTGCATCGGTGTCGGTGATGAAGTCATTGTCTTCAGTGTTGAAGATGGACTTGGCAACGTATGCTGTAGCCAGACTTGCAACGCCAGAATCGGACTCCTCCTCAGACTCCACCTCTGCCTCCTCAGAAGCGGACTCCTCCTCTGAATCCATTTCCTTGCCAACAAACGCACGAGCCTTGCCAGATGAGCTCTTCTTGTGTGATGAAGACTTTGAGGAAGACTTGGAAGAAGACTTTGAGTATTTCTTCTTCTTCTTGTCGTCAGAATCATATTCCTTGCTCTTCTTCTTCTTGTTGTTCTCATTGTCCCACTGCGGACACTCAGAGATGTAGTGGCCAGGTTTCTTGCACTTGTGGCATGTTCTCTTCTTGTAGTCATGAGCAGAAGCTTCATCATTCCTTGAGCTTGATCGTGAAGACTTTCTGAAGCCTTTCTTCTTGGTGAATTTTTGGAACTTCTTCACAAGCATAGCAAGCTCCTTTCCAATGTCTTCAGGATCATCAGAACTGCAGTCAGATTCTTCTTCAGATGAGGAAACACTTTTGCCTTCAAGGCACGAGTTCGCCCATAGTTGGGACCGTAGATGTCTCTTTTCTCAGAAAGCTGAAACTCATGTGTGTTGAGCCTTTCAAGTATGTCAGACGGATCGAGTGTCTTGAAGTCAGGGCGTTCTTGAATCATCAGGGCTAGGGTGTCAAACGAGCTGTCAAGTGATCTCAGGAGTGTCTTGACGACTTCATGCTTGGTGATCTCAGTAGCGCCGAGGGCTTGAAGCTCATTTGTGATGTCAGTGAGTCGATCAAACGTGAGCTGACATTCTCATTGTCGTTTCTCTTGAAGCGGTTGAAGAGGTTGCGAAGGACACTGATTCTTTGATCTCTCTGGGTTGAGAAGCCTTCGTTGACCTTGGAGAGCCAGTCCCAGACTAGCTTGGATGTTTCCAGAGCACTCACACGGCCATACTGTCCTTTGGTCAGATGACCACAGATGATGTTCTTGGCAGTGGAATCCAGTTGAACGAACTTCTTGACATCAGCAGTGGTGACACCTTCACCAGCCTTGGGACGCCATTCTTGACGACATACCATAGGTCGACATCAATGGCTTCCAGATGCATGCGCATCTTATTCTTCCAGTAGGGATATTCAGTTCCATCGAAGACTGGGCACGCAGCGGAGACTTTGATTATCCCTGCAGTCGACATAGCTAAAACTCCAGGTGGTTAAACCGAATCACACAGAACAAGGGAGTACCTTGCTCTGATACCAATTGAAAGTGCTAGTGATCGACTAGAGGGGGGGTGAATAGGCGATTTTTATGAAAGTCTTCAAAACATGGAAGTTTCGAAGACAAATGATAGAAATAAACCTATTACCATGCAGCGGAAGGTAGACTACACTAGGCAAGCCATAGTCAAGTATTCAATGAAATGAAGCACAAAGACTAATAGCAGCTAGGCAGTATAGATCAGGTAGGAAGATAGTATGAAGCCAATCATAACAAGCAGTCACTCAGTGAAGACAAATAGATAATGCAATCAGGTAATGACTTCACAAGGACCAACAGCAAATAAAGGAATGGGAAGGATGAAACCAGTGGCTCGTTGAAGACAATGATTTGTTGGACCAGTTCCAGTTGCTGTGACAACTGTACGTCTGGTTAGGGAGGCTGAGATTCAACTCAGAAGACCGTGTCTTCACCTTATTCCCCTTGAGCTAAGGACACCCAGTCCTCGCCCAATCACTCTGGTAAGTCTTCAAGGTAGACTTCCAAACCTTCACAGACTTCGTTCACCGGCGATCCACAATGACTCTTGGATGCTCAGAACGCGACGCCTAACCGGCTGGAGGATTCACAGTCCTCAAGTGTAATAAGTCTTCAGATCACACAGACAGGAAGACTTAAGTGATGCCTAACACTCTTTGGCTCTGGGTGTTTAGGGCTTTATCCTCGCAAGGAATTCTCTCTCAAAGGCTTCGAGGTGGGTTGCTCTCAAACGACAAAAGCCGTACACTAACTCTGAGCAGCCAACCGTTTATGGTTGTAGGGGGTGGGCTATTTATAGCCACTAGGCAACCCGACCTGATTTGTCCGAAATGACCCTGGGTCACTAAGGAACTGACACGTGTTCCAACGGTCAGATTTCAAACACACACGGCAACTTTACTTGGGCTACAAGCAAAGCTGACTTATCCAGCTCTGGATAAGATTTGCTCTCATTGTCTTCACTCGAAGACATAGGATTTTGGTTAAGCATCACTTCAGTCATTCTGACTGGTTCTCTTGGACCCCACTTAACAGTACGGTGGTTCCTATGACTCAACAAAGAAGAAAAAGAACGACGAAACAACTAAGTCTTCGCGCTCCATAGTCTTCATGCGATGTCTTCTCTTGTCATAGTCTTCAATGTGAATGTCTTCACATACCACCTTTGACTTCAATGTCTTCATACATTTTTAGGGGTCATCTCTGGTAGGAAAACCCAATCATGAGGGACTTCTACCTATGTTATCTGCAATTATCACAAACACATTAGTCCCTCAACCAGGTTTGTCGTCAATACTCCAAAACCAACTAGGTGGCACTAGATGCACTTACAAGCTAGTGCCGTATCCCCTAGGTTATACTGTCACTGATGAATATCGCCCAACAAGTCACTGATCCAATGCTTACGAACTTTTCCATATGTTTCTGCTAAGTTACTACTGTTATCTCACTGTTACACTTGCTACAAAGTTACTGCTATCACTGTTACTTTACTATTGTTGCCTTCACTACTATCAAAACTCTGAAACTACTTCTACGATCACTTTGCTCCAGATAATTAATCTCCAAGTGTGGTAGAATTGACAACTCAGCTGGTAATACCTCAAATATTCTTTGGCTCCCCGTGTCGAATCTATAAATTGGGTTGAATTACTCTACCCTCGAAAAACTGTGATCCCCTATGCTTGTGGGTTATCACTAGTGTTGATCATAATGTGTTGGCTATTATGGTTGACCATGCAGATTTCATAAGCAATTTCAGGGCTGAATCCATATGCACATTGCCATCAATTCAGTGCTCTGTTGCGATGCACATTGCAAGTGAAGCATCTTTCCACCACAATGTCATTTCTGTCAATGAAGAAGATCCAATTTCAGAGATTGCTGCAACTGGAAAAGAACCTCAAAGTTTGCTTATAGAAGGTGTAGAGCACAATCTACTTACTGAACATGGAGCAGCAGTTATTGAAGATATAGTTGTTTTTGAATCAGATTTCAGAGATACTTGTAAGTGCATCTAGTGCCACCCCTAGTTGGTTTTGGAGTATTGACGACAAACCTAGTTGAGGGACTAATGTGTTTGTGAGAATTGCGGGATAACACAGGTAGAAGTCCCTCATTGATTCGGTTTTCCTACCAGAGATGACCCCTAAAAATGTATGAAGACATTGAAGTCAAAGGTGGTATATGAAGATATTCACATTGAAGACTATGACAAGAGAAGACACCACATGAAGCCTATGGAGCTCGAAGACTTAGATCTTTCGTAGTTCTCTTTCTTTTGTGTTGAGTCATAGGAACCACCGTACTGTTAAGTGGGGTCCAAGAGAACCAGTCAGAATGACTGAAGTGATGCCTAACCAAAACCTATGTCTTCGAGTGAAGACTATGAGAGCGAATCTTGTCCAGAGTCGGACAAGTCAGCTTTGCTTGTAGCCCAAGTAAAGTTGCCGTGTGAGTTTGAAATCTGACCGTTGGAACACGTGTCAGTTCCTTAGTGACCCAGGGTCATTTCGGACAAATCAGGTCGGGTTGCCAAGTGGCTATAAATAGCCCACCCCCTACAACCATAAACGGTTGGCTGCTCAGATTGAGAGTACGGCTTTTGTCGTTTGAGAGCAACCCACCTCGAAGCCTTTGAGAGAGAATTCCTTGCGAGGATAAAGCCCTAACCACCCAGAGCCAAAGAGAATTAGGCATCACTTAAGTCTTCTTGTCTGTGTGATCTGAAGACTTATTACACTTGAGGACTGTGCATCCTCCAGCCGGTTAGGCGTCGCGTTCTGAGCATCCAAGAGACATTGTGGATTGCCGGTGAACGAAGTCTGTGAAGGTTTGGGAGTCTACCTTGAAGACTTACCAGAGTGATTGGGCGAGGTCTGTGTGACCTTAGCTCAAGGGGAATACGGTGAGGACTGGGTGTCCTGAGCTGCGTGTTCAGGACTGGGTGTCCGGGACTGTGTGTCCTAAGGTTTAAATACCTAGCCGCCCTAACCAGACGTACAGTTGTCACAGCAACTGGAACTGGTCCAACAAATCATTGTCTTCAACGAGTCACTGGTTTCATCTTCCCTTCCCTTTACTTACTGTTACTCCTTGTGAAGTCATTGTATGTTTGCACTATCTTTTGTCTTCACTGAGTGACTGCGTGTTCTGTCTGGCTTCACAATATCTTCCTACCTGATCCTTACTACATTGCTGCTATTAGTCATTGTGCTTTCACTCTATTGAATACTTGACTATGGCTTGCCTAGTGTAGTCTACCTTCCGCTGCAGGGTATTAGGTTTATTTCTATCGTTTGTCTTCATAACTCCCACGTTTTGAAGACTTTCATAAAAATCGCCTATTCACCCCCCCTCTAGTCGATATAACGCACTTTCAATTGGTATCAGAGCAAGGTGCTCCCTTGTTCTGTGTGATTCGGTTTAACCACCTGGAGTTTTAGCTATGTCGACTGCAGGGATAATTAAAGTCTCCGCTGCGTGCCCCGTCTTCGATGGAACTGAATATCCCTACTGGAAGAATAAGATGCGCATGCATCTTGAAGCCATTGACGTCGACCTATGGTATGTCGTCGAGAACGGCGTTCCCAAGGCTGGAGAAGGTGTCACTGCTGCTGATGTCAAGAAATTCGTTCAACTGGACTCTACTGCCAAGAATATCATCTGTGGTCATCTGACCAAAGGACAGTATGGCCGTGTGAGTGCTTTGAAAACATCTAAGCTGGTCTGGGACTGGCTCTCCAAGGTCAATGAAGGCGTCTCAACCCAGAGAGATCAGAGAATCAGTGTCCTTCGCAACCTCTTCAACCGCTTCAAGCGAAATGACAATGAGAATGTCCAGCTCACATTTGACCGACTCACTGACATCACAAATGAGCTTCAAGCCCTCGGCGCTACTGAGATCACCAAACATGAAGTCGTCAAGACACTACTGAGATCACTTGATAGTTCGTTTGACACCCTAGCCCTGATGATTCAAGAACGTCCTGATTTCAAGACACTCGATCCGTCTGACATACTTGAGAGGCTCAACACACATGAGTTTCAGCTTTCTGAGAAAAGAGATATCTACGGTCCAAACTATGGGCGAACTCGTGCCTTGAAGGCAAAAGCTGTCTCCTCATCTGAAGAAGAATCTGACAGCAGTTCTGATGATCCTGAAGACATTGGAAGGGAACTTGCTATGCTTGTGAAGAAGTTCCAAAAATTCACCAAGAAGAAAGGCTTCAGAAAGTCTTCCCGATCAAGCTCAAGGAATGATGAAGCTTCTGCTCATGACTACAAGAAGAAAACATGTCACAAGTGCAAGAAACCTGGCCACTTCATCTCTGAGTGTCCACAGTGGGACAATGAGAACAAAAAGAAGAAGAAGAGCAAGGAATATGACTCTGACGACAAGAAGAAGAAGAAATACTCAAAGTCTTCTTCCAAGTCTTCCTCAAAGTCTTCATCACACAAGAAGAGCTCATCTGGCAAGGCACGTGCGTTTGTTGGCAAGGAAATGGATTCAGAGGAGGAGTCTGCTTCTGAGGAGGCGGAGGTGGAGTCTGAGGAGGAGTCCGATTCAGGCGTCGCAAGTCTGGCTACAGCATACGTTGCCAAGTCCATCTTCAACACTGAAGACAATGACTTCATCACCGACACCGATGCAAATGACAAGGACTACTCCGCTTCTACCTACTGCTTCATGGCACGCGGTGCCAAGGTAAACACACGCACTACTCACTATCAAACATCTAGTGACGATGACTCTGATTGTGGTTCAAAACCCAGCTACAAAACACTTGCTAAAATTGCAACTGAACAACAGAAAGCTATGGAACATATTCAAAAACTGTTAGACAGAAGCGATGATCTGTTAGGTGCTGAAATGACTCGATCTGAATCCTTAATTGAAGACATAAAAAATCTTCACGTTAAGTATCAGGAACTTGAAAGTCGTCATGAAACTCTCTCAACAACTCATGAAAAGCTTTCCTATGATTATCTTCAAAGGAAGCAAGATCTTGAGAAATTGAGAGCGGCTCATGAAGATCTTCAAAAGGAAAACGAGTCACTTCGCGCCAAACAGATCAGTTCCGCTCAGGAAGGATTTGAACCACCATGTCTTAAATGCATTGAGCGTGATAATGCTACTTCTGTTGCTGAATGTTCTACTGCTACTGCTGTTGCAATATCTTCAACTGTTGATGTGGTAACTAACCCCTCTGCTGAGGATACCACCGCTATTGCTGATGAGAATGCTAGGTTGAAGACATTGCTTGAAACAGGGATGTACAAAAGTCTTAAAGGGCATCAGACACTATGTGATGTCCTCAAAAAGCAGATTCTGAACCGAAACCCGAGGAAAGAGGGTGTTGGGTTCGTAAGGAAAATGAATGCTGATGGCTCTTACTGGAAACCTGAGCAGTACCCCAAAACCATGTGGGTTGCTGCAAAGGAACCTTCAGCAGATCCATCCAATCTATCTGGCTTCACTTGTGCTAACCCCATTATCATTGATGAATCCTTTGATGCAAACTATATACTGTTTAAGAATCAGAATGGTGAAGTGTTTGCCAGGTACATTGGTACTAACTGCAGGAATGGACCGCCTATGAAGAAGATCTGGGTTCCGAAAAGGTGTCTGGAGAATCTTCCTGTGAATGTCATCATGACACCTCACGTGAAGAAGACAAACCTCAGACCAAAGGCTTCATACGGTCCAAAGGCTTCATACAGACAGAGGACTCACCTGAGTCGCACTAACGCAAATGTTTTGCAGGGAAACCATACTCAGGCATATGAATATGAGAGCGGTTCATCAAACCGCCATGTTCATAAGACCAAGAACTATTCTGCTTATTCTTATGAGTACTATTGTCCGCCTGCAAGACTGTTTGCTAGGGCTCCAAAGCCAAAATTCTCAGATGCTGCACTTAGACTTATTGCTTCTAAGCCACCCTTGAAGATGTGGGTGGCTAAGAAAGCTTAACTCTCTTTTGCAGGGAAAGGTCTCCAGCAGAAAACCAAAATCGTCTGACGCTATTGCTGGGGACCTTAAACATCTTGTAGGGCGCAAGATCAAATGCCCGAATGGTCTTACTATGTACTTCGTTCCTGAATCGCTTGCTACTCTCCCTATTAGTCCTAATCTGGATCTAAGCTTTCATAACCCATTGGTTCGTCAAATGTTTTTGCTTCACAATGCTCTTGGTGAAGCCTATCCCCCTAACTGCACTGTAGGGTACGACACCAGCGTCTTCAGAATGGATTATTGATAGTGGGTGTACAAATCACATGACTGGCAAAAGAAGCCTTCTTATGGACTCAACCTTACGTCCATCCGACAAGAGCCACATCACATTTGCTGACACTGGTAAAAGTAAGGTATTGGGTCTAGGTAGAGTTGCAATCTCAAGGGATCAACACATGGATAAAGTCATGCTTGTTGAATCCCTTGGCTTCAACTTAATGTCTGTCTCAATGCTTTGCGATTTGAACATGATCGTAATATTTGGAAAATATCGTTGCCTTGTACTAATGGAATCTGACAAGTCTCTAGTATTTGAAGGGTATCGAAAAGATGATTTGTACGTGGTAGATTTCTCAGCAGGACCACAGCTTGCCGTATGTCTTCTAGCAAAAGCTTCAGAATGCTGGCTCTGGCATCGGAGGCTTGGGCATGCTGGCATGAGGAACCTCCACACCCTGGCAAAGAAGAAGCATGTCATAGGCATCGAGGGCGTCAAGTTCAAGAAAGATCACTTATGCGGTGCCTGTGAAGCAGGGAAAGATGACGAGGGCCAAACATCCCTCGAAGACAATCATGACCACTACTCGACCCTTCGAACTGCTTCACATGGATCTTTTCGGTCCCACTCATTACTCAACTCTTACTACTACTGCTTGTCTCTATGGCTTTGTCATTGTTGATGATTATTCTAGATATACTTGGGTGCACATAATCCTTTACAAGACTGAAGTGCAGGATGTCTTCAGACGCTTCGCCAATCGAGCTATGAACAATTATGGCGCCAAGATAAAGCACATCAGAAGTGACAATGGCACTGAATTCAAGAACACTGGCCTTGATACATATCTTGATACCTTGGGCATCACACATGAATTCTCAGCCCCGTACACGCCACAGCAGAATGGCGTCGTCGAACGCAAGAACAGAACACTCATTGAGATGGCCAGAACGATGCTAGATGAATACAAGACTCCAAGAAAATTCTGGCCTGAAGCCATTGATACTGCATGCCATACAATCAATCGTGTTTATCTTCACAAGCTTCTGAACAAGACATCTTATGAGCTCCTTACTGGCAAGAAGCCAAATGTCAGTTACTTCAGAGTATTTGGCGCAAGGTGCTGGATCAAGGACCCACATCACACCTCAAAGTTTGCACCAAAAGCACATGAGGGTTTTATGCTTGGATATGGAAAGGATTCGCACTCCTACAGAGTCTTCAATCTCTTTCATTACAAAGTGGTTGAAACAGTGGATGTGCGGTTCGATGAGACCAACGGTTCACAAAGAGAGCAACTGCCAAATGTGCTAGATGAAGTTCCATCCAGTGAATCAATCAAGCTAATGGGAACTGGAGAAATTATACCTTCTGAAGCTCATCCTGAAGAAGAACTTATCATCTCAGCACCTGATCAACATGAAGACAATGCTCAGCCTGAAGACATTCCTTCTAACAACGACAATGATCAGCAAGAGCAAAATCTTCGCCCTGTACATCCTCGCGTTGCCAATGAAGTGCAGATTGAAAGAATAATTGATAGCATCAATGCACCCGGTCCACTCACTCGTTCAAGGGCAACTCAGCTAGCAAATTTCTGTGGGCACTTCGCATTCGTCTCAATAACAGAACCCAAGAAAGTTGAAGAAGCCTTCATGGAACCTGAATGGATTCAAGCTATGCAAGAAGAGCTTCAACAGTTTGAGCTGAATAATGTATGGGAACTGGTTAAGCGTCCTGATCCACGGAAGCACAATATAATAGGCACCAAATGGATATACCGCAACAAGCAAGATGAGCATGGTCAAGTTGTCAGAAACAAAGCTCGTCTCGTTGCTCAAGGATATACTCAAGTGGAAGGCATTGACTTCGATGAAACATTTGCTCCTGTGGCTAGACTTGAAGCCATACGCATACTGCTGGCCTATGCAAATCATCATAACATACTTCTATATCAAATGGATGTGAAGAGTGCTTTTCTCAATGGCAAGATTGAAGAAGAAGTGTATGTTGCACAACCGCCTGGCTTTGAAGATCCAAAACATCCTGACATGGTATACAAGCTCAACAAGGCACTGTATGGCCTCAAACAAGCCCCTCGGGCCTGGTATGACACACTCAAATACTTCCTGAAGAGCAAAGGCTTCATACCTGGTTCCCTAGACCCCACTCTCTTCACGAAGACATATGATGGTGAACTGTTTGTGTGCCAAATATATGTGGATGACATTATCTTCGGCTGCACCAATCAGAAGTACAGTGAAGAGTTTGGATATATGATGCAAGAGCAATATCAGATGTCCATGATGGGAGAGCTGAAGTTCTTCCTCGGTCTTCAAATACGACAACAACGCAACGGCATCTTCATATCTCAAGAGAAGTATCTCAAAGATTGCCTGAAGAAGTTTGGTATGCAAGACTGCAAAGGCTTCACAACACCAATGCCAGCCAAACATCATCTGGGTCCCGACGACAATGGTAAAGAGTTCGATCAAAAGGTATACCGCTCCATGATTGGTTCTTTACTTTATCTATGTGCATCTAGGCCAGATATTATGCTTAGTGTTTGCATGTGTGCTCGATTTCAAGCGGCACCAAAGGAGTCGCATCACTTAGCTGTGAAGCGAATTCTTCGATATTTGGCTCACACCCCAACTCTAGGATTATGGTATCCAAAGGGCTCAGAGTTTGATCTGGTTGGATTCTCGGATGCTGATTATGCTGGTGACAAAGTTGATCGCAAGTCTACATCAGGCACATGTCACTTTCTGGGACGATCACTTGTATGTTGGTCTTCAAAGAAGCAGAACTGTGTATCTCTCTCCACTGCTGAATCTGAATACATTGCTGCTGGATCTTGCTGCGCTCAGCTTCTGTGGATGAAGCAAACACTCAAGGACTATGGCATTCATCTGAAGCAAGTGCCACTTTACTGCGACAACGAAAGCGCCATCAAGATTGCCAACAACCCAGTTCAGCACTCGAAGACAAAGCACATTGAAATTCGTCATCACTTTCTCAGAGATCATGTTGTGAAGGAAGATATTGATATCATACACGTCAACACTGAAGAGCAATTGGCAGATATCTTCACCAAGCCCTTGGATGAGAAGAGATTTTGCAAGTTACGGTGTGAGCTAAATATCCTGGAATCCTCAAATGTCCTGTGATCAGGCACACATCCTAACCCTTATGCATATTGATGACTTAGATGTGCAACACACGAAGTAAAGTATATCTTCAATCAATGAAGACATACATTCTAAGTGTGAATACATTAATGTGGAATTTGACTTCGGAGCGCCACGATAATTGTGCGCCGTGTCTGGGTCTAATACTTCCTATACGGTGGGTAACGCCACCACCAAATGTTCTATTTTGAAGTGTTTCACTCATGGCGTTACATTTGCTATGTCTTCACATTTGGTTTGGCTTCGATCTCAACATATCTTCATGATTATCTTCACTATGTTGATTATATAGATATATATATATACTAGTGTTCTGTCCTCTACAGCATTCACTTATAGCTATGTCTTCTTGTTGAATCTTTTGAACTAAGTGAATGTGATCGGACCCTAACCTCTCTATGCTTTCTATCTCAAATTCTATCTCTCCAAATCATATGCATTCTATTGAAACTGTCGAATGTCTTCTCTGCGTCCTTGTCAGCAGAAGATACAGAGACAACCATTAAGTCCGTTTTCAATGCTCATTCCTCCACATGAAACCCGGAGAAGTAGGAATGACCACCCGACAATCCAGGCGTGCGTGGGACGTGGTATAAACCCCAAAATTCCGCATAATGGCCACGTGTTCCTCAGATGCGAATCGCTAGGGGCACCTGTGTAATAGCGCAGTGCCGCCCATGTACCTATAAATACACACTTCACAGCGGTCATTATCTCTTCTTCCACTCTCGCACGAACCCTAGCGCCACCGCTAGCCCTCGACGACGCCGGCGACGAAGCGCTTCGCTGCCGCAACCTCTCCGACGCCGTCTTCACGACGACCGCGGACATCGTCCTCTCCGCCGTCGCCGTAGGTGTCCTCCGTCGCCAAGTTAGGGCACGGAAGATCGAACTGCTCGGCCTCATCTTCCACTCCGTCTAGCAGTTCTTAGTGTGGTAAATAAAACTTCCTTTTTACAGCACAGTTGATCCTATGGATTTGTCACTTTCTACCACAAGCAGTTTCTATTCACACAAGTTAGATCTCTCTCATACTGCATCTCATAACATGCCTAGTATATTCACTTGTGCTTCACAAAGTAGTTAGATTCCTCACTTGTACTGATCTGTGGATTCGTACAAATCTGGAACCAACTCCTTATCTATGAGTGAATGTCTTCGCACGATGAGGTCAATGTCTTCTAAACTGATTTATCTTCAAAATCTTCTGAGAATGCATATGACCTCTTCCCCTTCCCTCGCACCTTAATGTTGTCACAGGTACATGTCCGTGGGAGAATCCTTTGGTTCTCATAGTCTGCATTCATTTGCAGAATTCTTACAGCATCACATAAATTCTCCCGAAGCCAGTTCCTGTTGGTCCAGCAAGCGAAAACCTTTGAAGCCTTTGAACGTGTTGAAGCCTTTCAGTTAAAGTTTATGGCTTCAGAGAAATCAGCAAGGAAGGGTGGCAGAAAGCGTCGTGGAGAAACATCCAGAGATCTGCCAGATGACCTCTCAGAACTGTACAAGACAGATCCTGAAGAGGATTATAATCAGGGCAAGACCCGAATCCAATGGATTTGAAGATATTGGGCAGAACAATGGTTCAAATACCGATTTGTAACCCAGGAATATGCTGAGAAAAACGCCATCAAGAGACCGTGGGGAGACATCCTATACAAGAATCTTCTACCCAGGTCCAGAGATGAAGCCATTGAACAAGGCTTCTATCCCTGCATGGTCCGTGAGCCACAGCCTGCTGATGCACACCCATCGTCACTACTATGGTGTCGTGACGACAATCTGTTCAAGCGCAATTTCCAATTTGCCCAGAACTCAGCGAAGCAGAACAAGAAGACTTTGGGTTTAGACTTCAACCCTGGTCCCTCAGCACCAAGGGCAGATGGCACACGAGATGCAGAACCCAATGTCATCGGTCCTTTCTACAACCTTGAAGGCCTCATCACCCGTATCTTGGTTCAAGGGACTGCAGTGAATGAGCCTGCAGCTGACGCTGAATCAGAAGAAGCGCCTGTAGCGCCGAAGACAAAGAAGTTGAAGAAACCTAAAGCTTCAAAGCCTGCCCCTTCACCAAAAATCTCACGGGCGAAGCCACTGGCAACTGCACCTCCTGAAGACAGTGTGCAGTCCGAAGACTTATCACGCATCTCCAAGCCCTAGAAGGTCAAAATGCCTCTGCCTCACACCGGCCAAGAGCTAACTGCTGCTGCCATTCTGCGCAATGACGCCATCGATCTGTCAAGTGATGAAGATCTTGCAGATGACGCTCTTGAGCAACTCATCAAGAGCAAAGAAGAAACAGAAATCTTCAATGATCTGCCTCTCTTTGATGTAACCATCATCCACAGCTTCATTGACGAGTGGTTTGACACGCCAAACATCAGCTTTGAAGATCTACAGCTACCCATTGGCCTCAGTGTCGCCTTCCAAGGCGCCATTGCTTCAGAGCTAGCTGTCGCCCAGCGCATTGTTGAACTGAAGCAAAAGATTGACTATGAAAAGGCTCAGTTCAAGAAGCATATGGCCAAGCTCAGCGTGCAAGAAGTGAAGAACTTCAAGATCATGATGCACGAGCTAAAGGAAGCCTTTCTGAAGAAACATGCAGAAGCTCAGGGTTCGCGTGAGCGCATGAAGACTCTGGCTGACAGATGTGTGCAAGCCTATAATGAGGCTAAGAAGCGCAAGGCCCTTGGGTGTCCTGGCATCGACCCCAGGATGGGCGCAAAGAAGAAGAAGAAGCCTGCTACCGCTGAACCCGACGCACCAAGGCAGGAAGCGGTTCCTATTGTCTTCCCAACAAGAATGACTGGCTCGAAGCCAGAAAGTTGGTCAACCGCTTCAGAGCTCAAGAAGACGAGGACTGCTGAGGCTGAAGCCAGGAAGAGGAAACATTCTGAAGCCTCTCCTACTGCCCCCTCCAAGAAGAAGAGGAAGACCAAGAAAGATCGGGCTGCTCCCACAAAGCCTTTGATAGTTGAACCTATTTCTATGGTCTATCCTGAAGCTGAACGCCAACTGACAATCCATGAGCCTGCTTCCACAGAGGCTCATGAAGCTGAAGACTTTCCAGCAGCTGATCCCATCGCCGCTGAAGACATTGGTCAACATGACCATGTAGAAGATGGTGCAGTCCTTCCTCAGCTTGAGAACAGCAAACTCATCAGCATTGGTCGTCCACTGACGCCAATTGCACAGGATGCTTCATGGGCGGATCGCCCACAAGAGGAAGAAGACTATGAGGCCCAGCCCACTCCAACTCCACAAGCGTCACCCGCGTTGCGCAGGCTTCGCAAAGGTCCAAGGCCTCAAGTCTCTACTGAAGACAATCCGGCTGCATCAGCCGCGGAAGAAGAAGTCCCACAAGTTCCCACTCCCCTATCCCACCAAGAAGCAGTTCTCAAGGAGAACGTGCCTGTGACCGACCCTCCAGCTCGTCAATTGGAGGATGAAAATCTTGAGGCTGCCACAACCACCAATGAAGCTAATGTGGAGCCCTCCCCAACAAAAGCATCAGAAGACAGCGAAGCCACTGATCTTGCCACTTTTGTTCCAGAGTCTGTTGCCGGTCCCCAGTTCGACTATCATGTTGAGCACAGGCCTCAGGTACAGAAGCCAATCCCAAGATTGCCAAGGTTCCCAGGTCCTACATCAGCACCTGGCTCCTTCAATATCAATGGCTTTAGAGCAGACAACGCATTCTTCGATAGCTCCAGGAACCCCTACTCAAGGGAAAGGATATCATCTGATCGGTTCTAGAGCTATCCGCAGCGAAGCTATTACTCATGCATTCTTTACAACCAAGGTCGCATCTTCCCACACAAGCGCCTTGACATTGAAGCTATAGTTGGTCTGCCCTGTCTGGAAGAAGCTTTGGATTGCTTCAAGGAAGTTGGACTGCTGCCATTCGTTACTGACCAAGAGCATTGGAATGAAGAGTTGCTGCTCCAATTCTATGCCACACTCCACATCCGCGAGTATAGCAGAGATCCGAAGACTTGGGTCCTGGAGTGGATGACTGGAAACGTTCATCACGAAGCCAAAGCCTTTGACATCATTGAGCTCACTGGTTTGCCCACTCCTGGCGATCTCTACGAGCATGGCTGTCAGCTGCATAGTGAAGCTATTGAGAGCATCTTTCAGAAGCCTGAACCTGATATGAGTCAGATGCTCAGCATGATGAAGCCATTGCCCCAAGATGCTGCTTATCCCACGGAGTTCTTCGTTGAAGACCTTGAGTATCTGCCAAGAACCATCTATCACATCATCAGGCGAACTCTCTGGCCCATCAAAGGGCACTCTCCAAATGCCAAGCTTGAGGGTGCAATGAAGACTTTGGTCTTCAATATTCTTCATGGAAAATGCTTCAATGCACAGGACTTCTTCATTCGCCAACTTGCTGCATCAGGCTCTGATCTGTTTGGCTTGAAGTTCTATGCCCCATGGGTAATGCGGCTAATCAAACTTCACTCCGATATCTCATATCAGCCATCTGCTCGCAATCATCGGATTTTTTTGCCTGATGTGGATATCTCTACTGAATCCATCTATCCCGAGCCTGCCAAGGAACCTTTAAGTCTTCAGAATGCAGAGCATCAGAATTTCTCTCAGAACATTGAAGGAGTTGAAGCAGTCACTCGGGTGTATCCTTTGGCTGGCACTACACGTGCACCACATCCTGCTTCCACTGAAGCCACTGATAGTACAATTGCTCCAAGACCCAAGAAGCGCACTCGTGTTCTCAATGACCGAGAGCTTCTTGTGGCTCTTCATCAGAAACAGGATAGGCATCATGACTGGCTGAAGCGTCAGATGAAAAGCCTCTTGGTGGATGTTAATCGCATTCGCAATCTTGCCACCAAGAATGCTTTCGTTGCCCATGAAACCTGTCGCCGCACATGGAAAGGGCTAACGATGATGTGTTCTGAAGATGATCTTCAAGAGGATGGCTTCACTGAGCGATTCAAGTTTGACTCCACACCTCCTCGAAGGGCTGTGCTGCTAGGAACTCCATCCCTTGAAGACTCTGAGTTCTCTTCCTCTGCTGCAACAGTGACTGCCAGAGTTATCGAGGATGAAGACGATGCTACTTCACCGCCACCTCCTTCAGCACGCTTCAACTCTGCTCCAAGCTCTTTAGCACCGCCAAACACCACCAACGACCCTGCTACTTCACCTACTCCTCATGGGAACGAGTAGATGCTCTATGTCTTCAAACCTTTTTGGTCCTCACTGACAAAAGGGGGAGAAGCATATGAGGTTGACAGTCTTCAAGCGGGTTCATATGGGCGGGTGCTTTATATTTTGCTTCGTGCTTACAACTCTCGTTTTGCTACATTTGGTTCTCTGAGTTGTAACACTTAAACTCAATGGTCGTCTGCTACTTATCTGCCACCTTGTTTTGCGATGATAAATTCCGCATGTGCGACGATAAATTCCGCACTTAGATCATTCTGCAGACGTCCATTTTCCATTATGCATGTCATTATCTTCATATACTTTCACATGCATAGTGGATTGTCATCATAAGTTGAAGTGGATCTCCACAAGTACAACCTGCCATGTGCATTTGCAATCCAGAAGCAAATTACTTATATGCACATCTTCAGGGGAGCCCTTGCAACTTATGAAGACAATTCCTTATCCTTTACAATTTCACAGATTATATTACCCGTTGAAAACTTCAACTAGTTTGTCATCAATCACCAAAAAGGGGGAAATTGTAAGTGCATCTAGTGCCACCCCTAGTTGGTTTTGGAGTATTGACGACAAACCTAGTTGAGGGACTAATGTGTTTGTGAGAATTGCAGGATAACACAGGTAGAAGTCCCTCATTGATTCGGTTTTCCTACCAGAGATGACCCCTAAAAATGTATGAAGACATTGAAGTCAAAGGTGGTATATGAAGATATTCACATTGAAGACTATGACAAGAGAAGACACCACATGAAGCCTATGGAGCTCGAAGACTTAGATCCTTCGTAGTTCTTTTTTCTTTTGTGTTGAGTCATAGGAACCACCGTACTGTTAAGTGGGGTCCAAGAGAACCAGTCAGAATGACTGAAGTGATGCTTAAACAAAACCTATGTCTTCGAGTGAAGACTATGAGAGCGAATCTTGTCCAGAGTCGGACAAGTCAGCTTTGCTTGCAGCCCAAGTAAAGTTGCCGTGTGAGTTTGAAATCTGATCGTTGGAACACGTGTCAGTTCCTTAGTGACCCAGGGTCATTTTGGACAAATCAGATCGGGTTGCCAAGTGGCTATAAATAGCCCACCCCCTACAACCATAAACGGTTGGCTGCTTAGATTCAGAGTACGGCTTTTGTCGTTTGAGAGCAACCCACCTCGAAGCCTTTGAGAGAGAATTCCTTGCGAGGATAAAGCCCTAACCACCCAGAGCCAAAGAGAATTAGGCATCACTTAAGTCTTCTTGTCTGTGTGATCTGAAGACTTATTACACTTGAGGACTGTGGATCCTCCAGCCGGTTAGGCGTCACGTTCTGAGCATCCAAGAGACATTGTGGATTGCCGGTGAACGAAGTCTGTGAAGGTTTGGGAGTCTACCTTGAAGACTTACCAGAGTGATTGGGCGAGGTCTGTGTGACCTTAGCTCAAGGGGAATACGGTGAGGACTGGGTGTCCTGAGCTGCGTGTTCAGGACTGGGTGTTCGGGACTGTGTGTCCTAAGGTTTAAATACCTAGCCGCCTTGACCAGACGTACAGTTGTCACAACAACTGGAACTAGTCCAACAAATCATTGTCTTCAGTGAGTCACTGGTTTCATCTTCCCTTCCCTTTACTTACTGTTACTCCTTGTGAAGTCATTGTATGTTCGCACTATCTTTTGTCTTCACTGAGTGACTGCGTGTTCTGTGTGGCTTCACAATATCTTCCTACCTGATCCTTACTACATTGCTGCTATTAGTCATTGTGCTTTCACTCTATTGAATACTTGACCATGGCTTGCCTAGCATAGTCTACCTTCCGCTGCAGGGAAATAGGTTTATTTCTATTGTTTGTCTTCATAACTTCCACGTTTTGAAGACTTTCATAAAATCGCCTATTCACCCCCCCTCTAGTCGATACAACACACTTTCAATAGTGATTATGACATAGATGAGGGGGATGATGATCTTTATGATGACAACATTGACTTTGATGTTGATGAACAAGCTGAGGAAGAAGAAGATGATGTGGAGCCAGATGACTATTTTCTTGATGATGAAGATCTTAATCTTCTCATAGAGGAAGCAGAGAAGTTGAGGTACAAGTTTACATCCTTCAATTCAAAGGTGGACATGGTTTCCCCTATCTTCAAAGTTGGGATGGTCTTTGCTGATGTGAAGGAGCTAAGACTTGCTATTACTGCATATTCTGTTAAGAACAGAGTTCACATCAAGAAGTTAAAGAATGACAAAACTAGAATAGAGGTTGTTTGTGAAAGAGGTTGCCTATGGTGGCTAAAAGCTGGCAATGACAACAGGACAGGGGTATTTGTAATCAAGGCTTACTATGGAGAGCACTGTTGTTAGAAGAAATGGAAGATAAGGCCGATGACAGCTAAATTTCTGTGCCAGTATTTCATAGATGAGTCCAGGGATGACCAGAAGATGTCACTTGGTACATTTGCAAGAAAGATCACCGATGAATTCAATGTGACCCCTAACAGATGGAAGCTAGCTAGGGCTAGAACTGCAGCCCTGAAAGAGATCCATGGTGATGAAGAACATCAGTTCAGTAGGCTATGGGATTATGGTCATGAATTAAGGACTACAAACCCTGGGTCTCCATTTCTTCTATCAATTGAGCTGGTGAAAGACACAAAATTTCCAATGGGCAGGAAGTGTGTGAAGACACTGTATTGGTCTTATGATGCATGTAAAAGAGGGTGGTTAAAGGGGTGCATGACTATCATTTTTATTGATGGATGTCACATGAAAACAAGGTTCAGAGGAGTGTTGCTTAGTGTTGTTGGAATTGATCCAAATGACTGCATTTTCCCCATTGCAATGGGTTGGGTTGAAGTAGAATGCACAGGATCCTGGGAATGGTTTCTGACAACTTTGAGAGATGATCTAAACATCACTAACACTGCTCCTTTCACAATTATGAGTGACAAGCAAAAAATGATTGATAAATGTCGTGCAAAAAGTGTGGCCAGATGCAGAGCATAGGTTTTGTGTGAGGCATATCTATCAGAATTTCAATGAGAAGCACAAAGGAGAGTTGCTGAAACAAGACCCGTGGGCCATTGCAAGATCACCAAATAAGGTGAAGTGGAGGCAGAACTGTGAGAAAATGGATGCAGATAGTTCAGCTGCATTTCATTGGACTGAAAGACTTGATCCAAAGACTTGGTGTAAAGCATTTTTCAGTGAGTTTCCCAAATGTGACATTCTACTGAACAATAATTCTGAAGTGTTTAACAGGTAATCAACTTCATTTTTGTGTGCAGATCATAGTAAGGTATCATTTGTGCGGATCATAGTAAGGTATCATTTGTGCAGATCATAGTAAGGTATCATAGTAAGGTATCATTTAACAGGTAATCAACTCCATATGAAACTAATGAGAGTTTGCCATTCTTTGTGCAGCTATATCCTTGAAGGCAGAGAGATGACAGTGTTGTCAATGCTTGAATATATATTTTACAAAATCATGCAAAGGCTTGTGAGCAAATAGAGAGATGCAATAGAAAAGTGGGCAGGGCAGAGAATATGCCCAAAGAACAAGAAGAAGTTAGACAAGAACACTAAGTTTGCTACAAATTGTCATGTTCCAGAAGCTGGCCAACAAAAATTCAGAGTCCAGTCTGGAAATTCTAGCTACACAGTGGATTTGTGTTTGCATACTTGTGATTGCAGGAGATGGCAGTTATCTGGTGTGCCTTGTGGCCATTGCATAGCTTGTTGTAGGGAAGAAAAATTGACCCAGAGTTAATGGTTCATGACTGCTACATTGTGGATAATTGTATGAAAGCATATGGCTACACACTGTCCCTCTTAGAGACCCTAAATACTGGGAGGTGCAACCAGGATACAAGGTATTTCCACCAGTGTTCACTAAACAGCTGGGCGGGCCAAAGAAAAATAGAAAAAAACACCTGAAGAGAAAATCAAACATGGTGTGAGATATTTGAACAAGAAAGGTGTTACAATGCATTGCTCCATATGTGGCAGAGCTGACCACAACAGAAAGGGCCACTACAGATGGCAAGAAGCACTCGTTGAAGAAGGGGTAGAGCTGGTGGATGAAAATTATGACGATCCAACTTTTCTGCAGGTATGTTTCACTTGTAACTGAAGAAAGTTTCACTTGTAACTGAAGAATGTTTCACTTTTAACTGAATAGTATGAGCTTCTTCTATGTAGAACATATACCCTACCAGGCCAGATCCTAGGTTGGATCCTAGTGAGTCACCCACCAACATGGTATCCAACATGGCTACCAGAGATAGAGCTAGAAGAGCTCAACAAAGGGTTCATGGCCCATTGCCACAACAGTCTTCATTAGTTGTTGCTGCTGGTGCTACAATACCACACCAAGGATCACTACAGAAATGAACATTGGTAGACAGACAAGGGCAAGCACATCAGTTGAAAGAGGAGAAGGATATGAAGCTACTGACAGAGGAAGAGGAAGGAAAATGAAAGGAAGAGGAGAAAGAAATCCAGCAACAAGGAGAGGAAGAGGAGCAAATACAAATGCATTGCCAGGAAGAGGAGCAAATGCAAATGCAGTGCGAGGAAGAGGAGCAAGTGCTGATCCAGTTCCAGGAAGAGGAGCCAGAAATGTGCATGCTTGGAGAGACAGGGGAGGAATTCCAGCTGCAGGTAGAGGCAGGGGAGGAAGAATTTTAGATGCTGGTAGAGGAGTAAGAAATCCAGATGCATGGAGAGGAAGAGGAGGAATTCAAGCTGCAGGCAGAGGCAGGGGAGGAAGAATTCTAGATGCAGGGACAGGAAGAGGAGTAATGCCAGGTGAGAGGGCATGGTGGCTGCTGTTTGGAGATGACATGGGAAACAGCCTAATTCCTGATCTAAATGCTCTCTCTGATGCTTGATTTGGTGCCAGTTCAGACTGCCATTTTTTCTTAAGGCCTGAAGCAATGTAAAACATTGAGTGGCCTTTTTTGGATGCAGAAAGGAGCATCCAATGCCTCATTTTTTGATGGCAAACAGTGGCATTAACTGCCCTTTTTGTAACTAAATACTGTGATGGCAAACATGTGGCATTAGCTGGGTTTTAGTGCTTTCCAAAATTTAGTTAACTTCTGTCGGTTAGCAAAGTTTAGTCTAATTCAGTTAATGCTCTCCAAAATTCAGTTAACTTCTATCAGTTAGCAAAGTTTAGTTTAATTCAGTTAATGCTTTCCAAAATTCAGTCAAGTTAGCAAAGTTCAGTTAGCAAAGTTCAGTTAGTATAGTTCAATACACTTGTAGTCCAAAATTCAGTTAACTTCTGTTGAAATGTTTAATGAAGTTAAACTTAAAATTTTTAACTTCCTACAACAAACTGAATGTAGTTAGATGCAATTATTTGGCCTACAGATAACTGAATATAGTGTAAGGAAAAAAGAATAAATTTTTTTGGCCTAGGTCTTGAACCCAGGACCATGGTTTCCTAAGCTAGAAGCAATGCCAGTGGAGTAGTACTAGTGGTTTGGTGTATTTGCCGCCACTGCCATACTGATAGTGATTTTTCCGAGCGGGCGATGATTCAGTTTTCACACCTGTCTTAAAGATGGCAACCCACTGCTCTCATTACCCACTACCCACTTCCCTCGTCTCCTTGTTCCTTGTGCTACCCACCTCCATCTCATCGCCACCAAAGAAAACCCTCGCCGAGCTCCACGCCACCGCCGACGCCATGGACGACAACCTCGGATGGTAGAGGGCCATTGAAGATCTGGCCGGCGACGACGAGGCGGCGCAGGCGGAGCTGCAGGAGATCACGCGCTGGTTCCTGAGCATCCAGATGATGAGGAACCACGCGCGCGGCCTCATCAAAGTAATGACAGATGACGAGAAGCTTCGCGCCATGCCCAGCGGCCTGTACGGCATCGTCGGCGTCCATTCGGCGAAGATCCTGTAGTTCTCCATGGGGGAGACGCGGCCGGATGATCAGGACCAGCGCGCGCTGGTGGATGTACCGGTCCGCCAAGGCGCCACCGCAGTAGCCGGATCCGAACCGTGTCGCCTCTAGGGCGGAGCGCGTCCGCGGCGTCGTCCTTGCCATCCCCGCACCAATCAACACGGCGTACTGGGACAGGTTCAAGCCTGACCTCCTCCTTCCTGACGACGTCTCGGACGCGGATTCATCGTCGAACTCTGAGCACGCGCACCTCGACTTTGACACGGACTCTGGCTACGACCCGGAGACCAAGTCGTCTGAAGAGTGGGAGGTGGACGTCATCGTCCTCTTTGACGATGAGCCGGAGGAGGTGCAGATCGCACCATGGGCTGTGAACCTGCCCATCGACGTGGACGGGCTGCCAGATGTGCCTGACTTCGTCGTTGTCAAGAAAGAGGAGGCGGACGAGGCGGACAAGGTGCCTGTGCAGGAAGAAGTGGCCGGCAGGAAGAGGAAGAAGAATGCAAGCAACAAGAGGCCTGCAGATGGGGTGGTGCGCCACTTCGACCGGCTGAAGATGTTGAAGGAGAACTAAAGCAGAAGTAGGATGATGCAGGAGCTGAAGATGAACTAAAGCACAAGCAGGAGCTGAAGAAGACATTAGGTATGCTGGTATAGTAGAGCAACATATAAGCCAAATATTTTGGCAATGTTGTTTAGGTGTGCTCATACATGTAGAGCATATAAGTTATTTTATGATGCTATGGTGCTGTTAAGTATGATGGTGAACTAAGATGTTGAACTATGATGCTATGGTATGTTATCCTTATGCTAAGCTATCCAACACTGTAGTTAGTTAGTTAGTTATGAATGTTGTGGTCAGTTATGAATTTGAATGTCTGCATGTGGCCTAGTGATGCAACATGAGATGCCATGAGTAGGGTCCATATGCAATAATGTGCTGCAACCAATTTCCCAAAATAGATATGAGCAATGAGTATGGTCCATATGGTGCACATATTCAGTTAAGTACTGTCAGTTATCTGAAATTTAGTGCACTAAGACAAATTCAGTTATCTTCTGACTTTTAAACAAGATTTGAGTTAACTTTGTGCACTCAGTTCACATTGAAGTACCAATTCAGTACACAATTCAGTTAACTATCCAAATGTCAGAAGTTCAGTTAACTGTGAAAATGTTCACATAACTGTGGAAGTTCAGTTAACTGTCACAATTACAGTTAACTATGAACAAATTTAGTTAACTTTGGAAAATTCAGTTAACTCTCAAAGTACAGTTAATTGTGAAAAAATCAGTTAACTCACTAAATAATTAATAACAACACTTCAATTCAATCAAAGCACTTAAATTGAAGTACATACTCCAGTACACAAATTAGTCAAATTACCGAATAAAAATAAGTCTGGAACTTAAAGTGCAAGGTCATATTGGACCTACTACTAATGATTACATTAGACCACCATTGCATCACTCAAATTCTTCAAGCATCTCTTTTAGGATCACCAATCATGTACTCTAACTTCTTCTTCTCTTGCCCTTGGTGCCTTCCTTATGTTTGAAAAGATCACCAATACTCTAACTTCTTCTTCTCTTGCTTTAACACATTCCTCCCCAACACCAGATTGTCCCTCTCTTGCACCAGACTATCCCTCTCTTCCATGATATTGTCCCTCTCCTACTTCACAAGGTCCCTCTCTTTCTCTGTCTTGGCCCTCACAACTTGATGAATGTTTGTGAATGATTTTTCAGACATCTTCTTATCAAGATCTTCCTTCATGTTAGACAGAGCAAGTTGTGTGTTGCCTAGTTGGGCCAGAGCTTGCTCCTTCTCAGCCACCATTTGAGCAAAATCAACCTTAAAAAACCTCAAGTATTTTTCCATCTTTTCCTTCTCTCTCACAACCCTAAGATTTTCTTCAGCATTAACTACATTGTCCCTCAGCCTAAGCTTGTTCTCATCTTCATACATGCCCCAGATCCTAGCTAGGCTCATCTTCAAAGGGGCAGGCCAATCAGGGCCAACCCACTCTAGATAGCTGCATTTAGGTATCTTCTACAAATTTGCAACAAAGAAAAATATTCAGTACAATGAAAAAATGTGTTAAATTCTGGTTCAACCACACTACAAATGTTCAGTTTACATGAAGAAAAGACACTTTACTTGAGCAAAATTAGTCTAACTTCCACAAATTCAGATTTACAAAACTTTAAAATGCATAAATTTTGTTAACTGACAGAAGTATACAAACAACAAGATTCAGTTAACTGACAGAAGTATAAACAACAACATAAACACTGAATCAAACTGTCAACACCATAGTAATATATGCATTTGGCTGTCAGAACTGTCAAACTTAACTAAACACTAAATCAAATCGACCAAATTAGCTACTAACCTTCTGTTCACAAGCTAGGAATCTCCTCTCACTATCCACTGAATCAAATGCCACCAGCTTCTCACACACACATGCATGCTCACATCTACTCACTCCGTTCCAAATTACTCGTCGCATAAATGGATGTATCTAAAATTAAAATACATTTAGATAGATCCATACCTGTGACAAGTAATTCGGGACGGAGGGAGTAGAACTCAGATATGTGGCCAGGCCGCTCCATTCCAAGCACAAGATGGTGGTAGGTAGCTAAAACAAAAGTAAACCAGCTTCATTTGCTAACTACTAATGCACAACCAAAGAAACCCCAACCCTACCAGAGATAGAGATCTAACCTGCACTTCGCTGCTGACTGACTCAGCGTCGGACGGGCTGCCAGAATCGCTCCAGGAAACCATGGCCAGGAGCTGTGCAAATGCTAGTTCAAGGGTTCAAGGGCAAGGGATGGGGGAAGGGAGCTTGCTGCCGGCGTCGACAGAGGGGGAGGGAGAGGGAGAGGGAGAGGGAGAGGAAGGAGAAAGGGGAACAGGGGTGGGGGAACGGGAACAACAACAGTAGGTGTGTGTATTAAACCGTGAAGTAGTGCGGGTTGATTCAACGAAACGGCAGGGGCCTTTGTGCAAAAATGCAAGTGCTGACCGGTCCAAGCTCAGGACTGCCACTTGTCGATCTGTGATTCGCTCTGGACCAAATCATCACATAGGGGGTCAAGTCGTGGGAGCCATCAGTTACATTTTGCTAGTTTTGGACTAAATCATCACATCTTGTGCAAGTTCATGGACCGAGGGTGCTATTATACCTCAGTAATAATCATAAGAACAGTTTGCACTATTGGCCCACCCCTGATTTTTTTTTGAAACAGCTCCAAAAGGTAAACATTAAAATTTGTTTTTTCGTACACAGATGCACAGCTGATTTTTCATGAAAATTTGTACGTTTTCGAAATATGTTTTCCATAATTCGGAGCACGCTCCTGTGTGCAGAGTCCTACGCGTTGAGACCCTGCGCTTCATCATCGTCATCACCGTCGACCCCTTTGTCCGTCTCGGTTTCGAGGGAAACACGAGTTGCCAGATCTCCCGGTACGGACTGGAGCTCCCTCTCCCATGGCTCTCTTAGCCTGACCCGACCACGACCGAGAACCGCACTAACCTCGCGCGCTCTACCTCTGTCTCTCTTTGCTTCTTGCAACCAGGATCCGCCCCTTCCCCGACCCGAATCGCGCGGAGATGGACGCCGGCGGCGCCGACCTGAGGAGCAGCATCAAGAAGTGGAAGATCATCTACCCGGTGTACCTCAACTCCAAGAAGACGGTGGCCGAGGGCCGCCGCATCGCCGCCGCCAAGGCCTGCCCCGACCCCACCTGCATCGAGATCGCCGACAGCTGCGCCTACCTCAAGATCCCTCGCGCCATTGAGGTACCCATATCGTTTCCCCCCTTTCTTTTCGTTGAAATTTTGCAGTCCGGGATTCCCCATGTTCTTCCTTAGATTCATATATATATACGGGCGTTGATGTTTGGACTGCTTATGGTATTATATGCAGTTGGATAAGGCATACCCGCGGGATTTCTTCCAGGTGGGGAGGGTGAGGGTGCAGCTCACCAATGATGACGGCTCCCCAGTCAACCCTGCAATCACAACAAGTAAGCGCTAAAACTGCTTATTGATCCTGGAACACCCCTTGTCTTTCATCTCTAAGCATTGTTTGATAAAGTGGAAGCTATGCAATGTAAAAAAAAAAAGGTCAAGGCCATCTAATTCTATACACGCTCATACCATTTGCAAGCTATCCCAATTCCTGTTAGTGCAGCTAGTAGAGCTTTCAGGAATAGATTTCTGCTATGTCAATGTTTCCTTCGCTTTTATGAAGTAAGGTCGGTCCTCTTTAAGTCCTAAAGATGTTACTATCACGAGCTATTGTTAAAATACACACTGTTAATTCCCTGGAAGGAACTTAATTTTGGCTCCATGCAACTCTTGTTGTACTGTTTTCAAGGTTTTGTGAAATCAGTATTCCCCTGGTATGTTAAGATGTTGATTCTCCACATTTTAATGCACATCAAAGATGCATGGTAGAAGAACTGTTGTTCATTTTCTACGGGACTCTCTCTTCATTTAACCAATGCAATGTTGTGGATACGAGATTACAATCTTAATCATCATAAGTTGCAAAGATTTGTTTCTTCGAGATGAGTGCTTTGGAATATAGTCGCTCCTAAGTTAATGGCAAGGAAGTCTCTTCTAAAATGAGCAGAAGATAATCTCCACAGTCCACACTAGTATGCTATAACTATGGGCCATCTTAATTAAGTATATATTCCTACCTGATTTCTCATATTGATACTATCATCTTGAATTGCTTACACATGGTTTTTGATGATTTACCCTTTTTTTTGCGGGATAAGGTTTACCCTATTGACTATTATAGTCAGGTAGTGATGCTGTGAAGTGTGATCAAGTTGTGGATCTTCAGTAAATTTAGTAGTTCAGGACAATGCAATGAACAATGTAACATTCAACGAATTCAATGTCTAGTCTTTTAATATATTCGGCTTGGCTTGATTTTTTTTTTCTGCTCTTAGTTAGACAATTTTGCCCAAGTCAGATGTGTGTGGCTGATCCATCTCAGCATCCTGACGCATATTTCCATTTTAATGGATCAACAAATAACAACACATAAGTATTACCAACATTGATTATCAAGAGTTATCTTTCTAGGAGAACTGAAGTTGCAAATATGAGTGAATAAACTTACTCCCTCCTTCCATCTATATAGGGCCTAATACAATTTTCGAGGTTAACTTTGACCAAATGTTAGAGCAATAAAATATGACATGCAACTTACACAAAGCATACCGTCAAATTCGTATGTGAAAGAAGCTTTCGATGATATAATTTTCACATTATGCATGTCATGTACTATTAATCTTGTCAATAGTCAAAGGTTGTCTTAAAAAATGCATTAGGCCCTATATAGATGGAAGGAGGGAGTAGTAATCATATTACATGGCATACTAGGTGGCATAGGAATAAATAAGAAATTATGCTGAAATGAAATAAATGACGGTAACACATTTTAACATAATAACGGTTAAACAAACTTACTATCCCATATTGCGCTGTGAAGTCACATTCAAGAGTTTTTCATACTAAGCATTCGACATTCTCCAAATCTGTTTAGTTTTAGTATGTCTGTGACAAGGATCTGCAAACTTGGAAACAACCATGAGAATATTCACACAAAAAAATGTTTCCACCCAGCTCTCGGGACTCGTAGAGTTATGGTGCACAGACATAAAAAATAAGCAAAGGCTGCGGCTTGGCTTGTTTTGACGAGTACATGAATTCTCGTGAAGCCTTGTCCAACATAGCATGACTAACTAAAAAGGGTAAGTTTGGAGATTAAAAAGAAAGGGCAAGGTTGAGATAAACTACATGGACCACTTTATTTTGATATGCTTCCCTGGACGTTAGTCGGTAAAACAGTAAAATGTTTTTTTACTGTTTTCCTTATGCAAATGGAATTTCTGCTTACACAAGCAGAAACTTTTCTGGTAAATGAGTTTTGGAGCATAGCGAATAAAGGAACCCATAGATAGGAGATATAAGACCATGCTTGCAAAGGATTAGGAGATCTGCTATAGTCGTCGTGGACCTTAAACCGTTATGTTTGCAATGAAGTATTCCCTGTTTGTGCTATCAGGAAATAAAGTATTGTTGACACGGATTTCTTTTGTCCAATTTTTTTTGTAGATAGATACTTTAGGAGATCCCTTGGGTGCTGCATGTGTTTGTCATGATTGTTCCATTTCCAGTTTGTAGTATGGTTATTTTAGCCGATTTACTAGTCCTTCGTACTATGTGATTGTAGCTTAGATGCAACAGTATGGACAACATGGCTGGTAACTCATGGTCCTAGCTCAGATTACAAGGGAAATTCTCTCACTTGCCATGGCCTAATGATGCTTGTGTCGTGTTGTCAGTATATGAATATCACCGAGAGGATGGCTGGACTGATATGATAATGACATTCTTTGATTAATTCCTGCTTAATTGCAAATGAAACGTGGCAATCAAGAGATGGGATGACTCTTAACAATATAAACTAATATTATCATATGCCTAACAAATACACCTACAATAATAGCATCCTTATCCTTATTCAGCTGAGCGATGCCTGGAATTGGGCTGGCTGCCATTGAGGCCTCCTTGCGCACCTCCCATTGTCAACTACAGGGCACATAAATACTTCTCACTTTGGATGTTGTGTGGCATCAAAGCGCCAGGGATTTAAGTTTGTTACCCTATGTGGATCATGTATTTCCTGGGCTTTGCTTGGTAGTGTCGTCAAATCCTGTGCATTGTGCTTTTATTTAGCCCATCTTGGTATGGACAAGAATGCATCAAAAGAATGTACTTATCTTCGGTTATCCTTGATGCTGTATAATACAGCTAGTTTGATTTTACCATCTCTATGTAATGTGGGACCATGCCTATGCATCTGTGTTGAATCGAGTTCTGTTAGCCAGCAGCTCAGCACCATGTTAGTGATATTTCTTATCTGAAAATTGTATTCGCTGTTAAGTAGAGCTGATGCATGATAGTGGAATCTTTAGTTTCTTTCCTCCAAATTCAATTTTTTTTCACTGTTGGCGAGAACTTCCATCACATATACTCCCTCCGTTCACTATTATAAGATGCTCCAACCTTTTTTCTGAATCGGATGTATATAGATGCGTTTTAGTGTGTTTGTTCACTCATTTCAATCCGTATGTAGTCCATATTGAAATATCCAAAACATCTTATAATAGTGAACGGAGGGAGTAGCTCTTAAGGCGGTCAAAATTGTCTAATAGGATAAACATGACTGTATTCACCTGGATGTTGCCTCTAGTATAATGTTGCCTTATATAGTTTTGTAGATTCTCTGCAACCGTTAAGCTTTTCCTGTTGCCCCTCACAATTGTGTGTGCATGTAAGTTAGTTGTTAATAGAGCCTTTATCTGTTGATTTGTAGTGTCTAAGGCCATCCACCCATATCATTTGGAGACGTATTTTTGCTATTTTTTTAGAGGATTCAGGGGGTAATTACAATGTTGCTTAATGTTATTTTTATGTTTTCTTTTTAATTTGCTCAACACATTTTGTTCCCTTTTGGGGGGAATAAAGACGACTTGCAGTTGTAATTCCTAGTTACTTTGAACATGGATATTTCCCATGATATGCATGTCTGTCAATCTTGTATTTACTCAACGCATTATGTTCTCGGGTTACTTTGATATGTCTGGCAATCTTGAGATATTTATAGCGCGAAAGGATATTTCCCATGATATGCGTGTCTTTGAACATGCTTTTGTCTGTCCTACTGACACCAGGTCTTTGCATTGCAGAGAAGCAGCTAATGATCCAAATAGCAGAGCTGGTCCCCAAGCATCATGGGAGGACTAAGAAGCAGGAACCAGTGGCAGGTCCATCAGTTACAACTACTAACAAGAAAAATAAGAAGAAGAAGTAGCATTCTGTGTTGTTTTTCTGTTCATAGAAAGTTTTCTAGAAAATTCGTCAGAGGGAGTTCTTGGCTGTCTGTCTGCTATGAGGCCTGAAAAACTGTGAATTTTCTGAATTTCTTATTTTATATGGTGACTTCTGCAACCGTTTTTCTTGTGGCCTTGAAAGACTAAAAGTGGGAACTACCTACTGTTGTTTGCAGCATTGAGAGAGTGAGTTTGCAGATGATTTCAGTTTGGTACTTGCAAATCCAATGGAAAATATACTTTGTTAGAAACTAGTACGAATGGATGGAGTTCCACCTGAAAAGATATGTGTGGCCTGGCCCTATATATAATTTAAGGCCGCGTTTGGTATGGATGTAATGTAATAATTTAATACATGTGTATTTAACTTACCGGTGTAACTTACCGGCCAGAGCTATTTCCAGCCAGAAACCAAAATGACGGGTGGACGTCCGTATTTTTTATAAGTGTATGTAGAAGGAAAGCGATAATGCAAACAAGGCGGTGTGTCGCTGGAAGCAAGTGGAAATGCAATTGTTCCAATTTTTTTCTCGTGAATGTTTGGTTTGCAGAATGCCACTGAAGAAAATGTTATCTCCTGAATCTTTTTTTTTCTTTCTTCTAAGTGTATACCTTAAGTTTTGGTTGTCTTCGTGGCATGCTATCACACGTGTGGGTGTGGCGTTCACTAGTACCCCCTCCGATCCATACTCTTTATTGCTCAAACGGATGTATCCGACTATTTTAGAGCTAGATACATCTATTTGAGCGACAAATAATATGGGTCGGAGGGAGTAGTAAAATTGTCTCCAGGCCTCCCATAATCAATGGGTTTTTTTCTTTCTAGACAGTAGAAAATTGCTTCTCCATGTCACTTTGGTGAAAGAACATAGCAAAAAGATTGCATCAACTGTGTAATCAGTTACAGATAAACTGGAACGTATAGCCATATTCAGCAACCAAACCAGTTCGATACAGCCTGCTGATGAACACTAAGTATGAGAAAACTACGACAAAGTGCCTGGTTTAAGTTTCTGAAAGTGTGGGGAGGACGACCCTCCTAGCATTTTTCTCCTCAACATACCCCTTCCTCTGTTCTTGTGCGCATGCCATGATCCTCTTCGACTTTTCGCTCTGAAACAACATATTGAAGGAAATGAGAAGACACAAAGTGTATCCAGACTTAGAACAAACTAAACAAAGAGAGCAATAAAAAACATCAATACAACTCACATGTGCTACCCTTTACCCGCGAGCGTGGAAGATCAATAGTCGATATCTGTCTCCAAGTTGTAGGGTTCTCTTGTGTACATCACGTACCATTTTCTTTTGTTGTCTTCCTCCCGCGCATACCCCTTGACACGCCCGACATGGCTGAATTTTGCCCACTCAGGGCCCGGTTGTCCCGCAGCTATGGATCTGAGCAGTGCTATGCTGCAATCCAGATTCAATTGCCTTGGGTTTACGCCTCGCATGTATTCCGGGAGTGCTTCCATGCCGTAGTCCTCTAGAAAGAGGCTTTGGAGTAATGGCACACCCTCCAGTACCTTCATCTTTGGGCACATGATGATGGTGAGCTTCTGCAATACGGGGAGATCGGTGATCCTCTCCAGGTCAGGGTTTTGGGACACTTCAAGATCGACGATAGAAGCAAAGTTCTCAAGTGAAGTGAGGTGTTGGATGCTTTCTAGAGATAGTTTTCTCAAAGCCCTTGCATGGTAGGAAAGACCCGGAGGAAGGCACCTCAGTTTGCAATGCTTGAGCTGAACCTCCTCCAAAACGGGCATGGCTTTCACTTCTTCTTCCCACTCCCATACCTCCCATTGCACCATTTCTTTTAAGTCCAGCTTGTTCAATCTGGGAAATGAAACCATTGTCTTGGAAGGAGGATGACTACAATGATGGTAGAGTTGCATGAATTCAGGACCAACATGCTTGATTGCTGGAGCATGGCAGATATGAATGAATTGCAAGTATGGGAGCTCACATAAACCATCAGGCAGTTGGGTGCAGCAAGTCAGGTCATCAATCCAGAGAGTATTTAAGCTCTTCAGGGCCGTTGCAGATGTGGACGTCATCCACCTTGGTAGCCGTCGGCCAAAATATCCTCCAATTTCCAGGCGTTCTAAGCAATGTGGAGGGCACAACTCATCAAACAACCCTATGATTTTTCTTTGCTCTTCCTCAGAGACGCCTGCTTCCTCTTCCACCAACCCATCGTCTCCCGTCCTACTACTGCAGCGTAAGATCAGCTTGGTAAGATGCACTTTCTCACACAACCTTGCCTTTTCAGCAGATGAGGCATCATATACATTCTCCAAACTGTTCAAACCAAGCTTCCTTAGCTCACAAAGAGGGCCCAACTCTTCCAAACTACACCACTCGTCATCCACGTGGCCTGGAAACCCGAAAAGTATCCTCATATTTGATAGCGCACCAAACCCCCGAGGTATGGTGGCATCTTTACTAGTTTCATTCATGTTAAGATACCTCAGGTGTCCTAGTTTCACAATGCCACTAGGAAGCTTCTTCAATTTTCTACAGCTCCTAAGGTCAAGGAGCTGCAAAAATTTCATCTCGCCAATGTTATCTGGCAGCCTAAATATGTCAGAGTCTCGTACAGACAAATACCTCAAGTGCTTGAGTTGATATATATGATCAACCAATGCAGCAATGTTTGCGGACTGAATGTGCAAATTACGTAGACTTGAAAAATAAATCAATGTTTCATTGGGCTTGATCTCGAATTGGCCAGCTGATATTAGTGTCCTTACATGTTTCTGTTCTTGTAACATGCTCCACTTCAGTTTATCTGATTCAGATCCTCCGGTTTCTATAGATAAGCGAATAAACTTTTGGGAACCAAGTTTACTAATTGTGGAAGTCTCGCGAATATGAGCTACTAATGCTTCATCTTGTGACATGCATTGACCAAATGAGCGAACAACATCGTGCATGATGCAATGATATTGATTGATAGTCTTGTTGTACGGCTCTATGAGGTTTCGCAAGATCAACTCTTTATAGTACTGTCTCCCAAGTTCTTCTAGGTCATCTGATGAGCTTCCATGGACAAATCCTTCGCCGATCCACATCCCAACAATTGTATTGCTGCCAAAGACTATGTTTTTAGGGAGAAGGGAGTAGTGCAAAAAGCATTGCTTCAGGCAAGGAGATAGATCTTCATAGCTTATGTATACAACATAGTTAAGCTCTTCAGGCATTCCAACAACCGACCATGCAGAATCATTCAAGACCTTACCCCAGTCACTGTGATTTCTATCTTTCTGACGCAAGAGCCCTCCCATCACTTTGACTGCGAGCGGCAAGTCATCACATTTTGATACAATTTCCATTCCAGTATCCTTTAGTGCAGCAATATCGGACTCATCCATCTCACTTGCGGCTACCTGCAGCCAATTCAAGCCCAGATGACTCAATCATCAATATATAAGTAAGTTATAATTTTGTCAACTACTCCCTCCGTTCGGAATTACTTGTCTTGAAAATGGATGTATCTAAAACTAAAATACGTCTAGATACATCCATTTCTGTGACAAGTAATTCCGGACGGAGGGAGTAGCTACTAAGCTCACCAAGAGGAAAAATCAAATTAAAGCTGCCTCCATAATCCTTTACATTACTTAAACCAAGGGAGTGTTACCATGACCGATAGTCTATGTTTATTTATTTACAAAAGTAATGAAGCAATGGTTCCTTAAATTTCACTAAATGGAATAGTGAATTAAATAACTACTCCCTCTATCCAAAAATAAGTGTCGCTGATTTAGTACAAAATTAGTATAAGGTTGTACTAAATCAATGACTTTTTTGGGATGGAGATATTATTAAGGTTAAGAGTGCAAAGGCAAGAGACAAAAAAGATCTTCTAAAAGAAGGGTTACTAGTTAATTAGTATGGACCTGTTTCTTGAGCAAGGACCAAGCATCATCGGCATCTAATTTGTCGATGTGGTGGTAGGGAGGTATAGCTTTCATCCCTCGGGCGACTCTTTCATCTCTAGTGGTGACCAGGACTCGGCTACCTGGAGTGGCCCCATTAACAAGCGGTGTTTTGAGCACATCCTCCCATGCTATATTATTCCAAACATCATCCATCACTAGCAAGATCTTCTTCCCTGTCAAGGTATCCTTGAGGACTCGTTGAAGCGTGGCCTTTGCATTTCCAGCATGCGAATGGTCTCCCCCTGCTTCAATGATGGCTCTCTTCAGCAGCTCAGCTTCGTTGAGGTCTTGATTGATGCTGACACATATTGTCTTGTCGAACTCACTTTGGATAGCCTCGTCGTTGAAGACCTTCCGGGCGAGAGTGGTCTTGCCGATCCCGCCAACACCCACAATAGCGAAAACCATGACTTTGCCGTCTCCATGGCTCGTTCCCCCCTTGATTCCAGTCAACATGATCTCCACCAGCTTTCTCGTGTCCTGTTCGATCTTCTCCCCGACGACACCCGACCGGTCAAGCTCCCCTGACGTCTCGCGGCTGGGAAAGGCAACATGTGAGGCATGTACTTTGCCACCATGGTCATCGTAGGAGCCGAGGTTGATGAAGCTAAAGGCAGCACTCCGCTCCTTAATGTTGTCTAGTCTCTGGTTAAGCACCTTGATGCGGCTGCTGATATCATGGGTGAAGAGGGGACTGCGCAGGCAGGAGAATAATTGGTTGAAGCACCCCTTTTGTGATGCTAATGGACTTTGCTCCATGGCCTTGAGCTGGCAGAGATCAAGGATGTCGGTTGCTTCATACATGACACCCTTGAGCTCTGTCACCCATCCCTGGACACTATTGTCGGTGATGCGCCTTCTGTCAGCATCGGTCAAGAAGTTCCTGAGGTCCTGGAGCCGAACGCGCATCCTATTGATCTCACCGGAGACTCCGAGAAGCAAGCTCACCTCTTCTTTTCCTACCTCCATTAACATGTTTAGCACGTTGGATGCTAAGGCATTCAGGATCATGGCCATTCCTTCGGATCCTTTGCTGTAACAAAGAGAAACCAAGTATCATCACCAGCCTACCGCCATTATTAGCTTTAACCAAAGATTTGTCCATTTTGTCCATGGAAAAGGCTAGCACTTATTACTCACAAAAAGATGTGGTATACACATGAGAAACAACAAAATAGGGAAGCTAGATAACATTAGGAGACAGAGCTATGGATGAATCAAAACCGGCCAATCAAAATTTGAATAACATTAGGAGACAGAGCTATGTATGAATCAAAACCGGCCCATCAAAATTTGAACCATAACAAAGCTTGGGTTGAGAGATCAGAGACAGAGATCCAGAAATTACCTTCAAGATGGTTATGGTTGTTGGGCCTTCTCTGAAGCAACTTGTGGCGAAAGAAATGGAACAGGGTTCTGCATACGGAACCAAGAGAAAATTACCTAACTAGTTGAATTGAATCAGTCATTACCTAACCCACGAACCAGATGTTTGACTTTGTTCGGAGTTATACGTGTGCACGACATGTGAGCTCTTGATGGCAGTAGCCAATTATTCTCACGCCATTCCTTAATAAAAGGTACTAATTGTTTTTTTCGATAAAGGGTAAATTTTATTGACTCAAAATGAAGCATCAAGAGAATACAAACATAATGAGTACACACCCGGCCTTTGCATAGTTAGGATGCACACAGCCAACACTAACTCACACACACAAAACACGCCCACAAATAGCAAAGTCATGTAAGACCAAAGCTAAACATAGGCGATAAAAAAAATCCAAAGTAACAGACACGCGACCGACAAACTACAACAATGACCATATCTGCACCAATCATCTCATGACATCACACGGACGGGGTTCTTCAACAGCAATCACTGCTGATGCCTGGTAGACTGTCACACAACTCTTCTTTATATTGACTCGGTTGCGATGAGTTAAGAATATCAATCGCCTGTATTGGTTTCCGCTGATTTATTTATCATCATAGACGACTGTACATGTAACCAGCCTGCCACGACGACCCAGAGTAACAACTTATAGTGAGAGGATACCCTGGCTATGCACTCAAAAATGCACACCCTGACACCCGGTGTACGTAGTTGGCCACCTAATCTATCTTATGTGGAACATCTAGTGGAATCACCGTGTCTTTGCTGGGAGCAGACTTACCTATACACACGATATTTGCCTTGGATCATTTTGTAGTCGATTTTTCAGGGAAGAAATCCACATGCCAGTTTAACACCCCCCACAAGAAGAAGCTTTCTTTTGGTAAGGACAAGCAGATCCAGAAATCCACTGGCATGTGTAAATCACGTTCCTCTCTTCTAAATAAAAACACAATGCTCCTGCTCATTTCTCAACTAAATAAAAATACAATGCTCCTGCTCGTTTCTTGAGAAAAATAAATATATCTGGCCAACTTACATAATGTTTCTGTCCGACTATACCTACTTTAAATGTAGACACATTTCAAAGTTGGCTATAGCTGGGCAATTTTGAGATGATTTGACCACATATTTAAAAGAATTGCTGTAGGTCTATCAAGGATTATATACACAAATACAAAAGTAGTGATCATAGCTATATCTTTTTTTTTTGAAAAGGAGGAAGACCCCCGGCCTCTGCATCTGGATCATAGCGTATATCTACCGTCGTTGCTCTCGCTTCGTGCAACCTCCCCTCCCCCTCGCGTCGCCTCCCCTCGAGCGGCGCCAGGGGCCCCCGATCCCGAGCCGCCAGCACCTCCTCGCTTCTCCATCCCCAGCCGCCGCTGCCGCCGGCAAGGGCAGTGGCGGCGGGCCCTGCACCTTAGATCCAGGGCGGGCGGGCGCCGCGGCAGATCTGGTGAGGTGGAGGCGGCGTCTCACGTGGGAAGGCCGGGGCGACAGTCAGAGCGCCCCCTGCTGCGCGGCGGCGATGGGATCCTACATGGCCAGCGGTGTGGCGGCCGAGGGCGCATGGGTGGCTCCGATGGCTGCGGATCTGGCGTCCTGTCCAGATCCATCTCGGTACATCCTTGGCTGGCCAGTGGCGCGAGGAGGATCAGTGAGGGGCGGCTAGGGGCTCCCTGCCGGCGTGCCGACGGCGACCCTCATTGCCACGACGAGGCGCCGTTCGGTTCTAGCCAGCTCCGAGGTTGGGGGGACGCGACTTCCAATGACAATCGCGCCGACTTTGGTCATGACGGACGATGGCGGCGTCTATGACATCGTTCCCTTCTCGAGGCATCGTTTTTGCAGGTCGTGGCACCCCACTCGTGATACTCCGGGGGAAACCCTAGTTCTAGATCTACCAGATCGGACAATGATGGTACCTTTGACGTCGTTATCCCTCCCGAGGGCATCGTTTTGGAGCAAGTGCTAATTGGACGAGCACTAGTAGAAAACAGGGCTTTGGTTGGAGCCTGGCCAGCCCATTAGTCCCGGTTCAGTCAAGAACCGGGACCCATGAGGGGCATACGTCCCGGTTCGTGTGCCCAGGGGCCCGGCCGGGCCTCGGGAGGCATTTGTCCCGATTCATGTGGACCCATTTGTCCCGGTTCTAGGCACGAATCAGGACCAATGGGCCTCGCTCCTGGCCCATAGCCATTGGTCCCGGTTCGTGCCTAGAACTGGGACAGAAGGGGGGCCTTTAGTCCCGGTTCCAGCCACGAACCGGGACCAATGAGGTGGCTATATATACCCCTCGCCAGCGAGCAGAGCACTCCACATTGCTTTGTTTTTTCTAGCCGGCGAGGGAGAGCTTTGTGGTGCTCTAGCTCACCTCCTATGCACATGAGGTGTTCGATGAAATGCCCGAGCCACACTAGTTAAGCTTTCTCCTCTCGAAGCTCGACCTCCAAGCTCCATTTTACCCGAGATTTGTCTAGGTTTAGCGGTCCGTCATGTCCCCGCCGATCGGCCGTCCCTGTCTTCACCGCCGTCGATCGCCCGCGCTGATCTCGTCGCCGGCACCACCGTGGTGAGCCTCTTCTTCTTATCTTCTTCAAGAAAAATATTCGTACTCCCTCCTTCCATCTATACAGGGCCTAATGCGTTTTTCAAGACCGCTCTTGACTATTGACAAGATTAATAGTACATGACATGCATAATGTAAAAATTATATCATTGAAAGCTCCTTTCACATACGAATTTGACGGTGTGCTTTGTTTAAGTTGCATGTCATATATTATTGCTCTAACATTTGGTCAAAGCTAGTCTCGAAAAATTCATTAGGCCCTATATAGATGGAAGGAGAGAGTACTTTAGATAGATATTGGTCTAATTTTCTTACTTTTATTATTGCTTGTTATTATATAGTGCGATGGTTTTGGTATCCGCCCCCGTCGGCCCTCGTCCTGACTATGATTCGGATGTGGTATATATATATATATATTATCTTTTATAACTATTTGGTTCATTTATTGTTTATGAAAATTATGCCCATCAAGTTGACATAGATTTTATTTATCTAGGAGGTAGTTGAACCGGAAATTCCAGCCGACCCTATTGTCGAGAGGTTAAATTTAGTTGAAGAAGAAAACAATTATTTGAAGGAAAAATAAAAAAATTTGAGGAGGAGAAGATGATATTGGAGTTGCATGTTGCGGATGTCATCGATGATCATAAGATCAAGATGGATGCAATGCAGTTGAAGATTAGAAAGATTACAAAATATGCCCTTTATACCGAGGCTTGGTATCATTATGTCGTTGGAACAATTGTTACCTTGGTTGTGATTATGATCGCATTTGTTGTTGCATTGAAAGGTTTTACATAGTTTTAATGTATGGTTTAACTAGATGCTCTGGAGAGCTATATGTTGTTCAATGAGAACTATGTATGTACTTTGGTTTTAATGTGATGATGAACTTCTATTAATTTGGTCACTTATCTATCCATGTGAATCTGTAATGGTTTTTGACAGACATAATTATATATAATGCACGCAGATGAACCGGCAATGGTTGTACGGTGACAGACACACCTTCGAGTACATTAAGGGCCTGCATAATTTTCTCGAAGTGGCTGAGGCAAACAAGCAGAATGGTTTTATATGTTGTCTGTGCCCTAATTGTGGGAATACGAAGTCTTACTCTGACTGGAAAATCCTTCACACCCACCTGCTTTATAAGGGTTTCATGCCACACTATAATGTTTGGACGAAGCACGGAGAAATAGGGGTTATGATGGAAGACAACGAAGAAGAAGAGGACGATGACAACTATGTGCCCCCTGAATACGGTGATGCTGCAACTAGGGAAGCTGCTGAAGATCAAGAGGAACCAGATGATGTGCCCGATGATGATGATCTCCATCAGGTCATTGTTGATGCAAGGAGACAGTGCAAAAGTCAAAAGGAGAAGCTGAAGTTCGATCGCATGTTAGAGGATCACAAAAAGGGTTGTACCCCAATTGCGAAGATGGCAACACAAAGCTCGGTACCGTACTGGAATTGCTGCAGTGGAAGGCAGAGAATGCTGTATCTGACAAAGGATTTGAGAAGCTACTGAAAATATTGAAGAAGAAGCTTCCAAACGATAACGAATTGCCCGACAGTATGTACGCGGCAAAGAAGGTCGTATGCCCTCTAGGATTGGAGGTGCAGAAGATACATGCATGCCCTAATGACTGCATCCTCTACCGCGATGCGTACGAGGATTTGGATGCCCGGTATGTGGTGCATTGCGGTATAAAATCAGACGAGATGACCCTGGTGATGTTGACAGCGAGTCCCCCAGGAAGAGGGTTCCTGCGAAGGTGATGTGGTATGCTCCTATAATACCACGGTTGAAACGTCTGTTCAGAAACGTAGAGCATGCCAAGTTGATGTGATGGCACAGAGAGGACCGTAAGAAAGACGGGAAGTCGAGAGCACCCGCTGACGGGTCGCAGTGGAGAAAAATTGAGAGAAAGTACTGGGCTGAGTTTGCAGGTGACCCAAGGAACGTATGGTTTGGTTTAAGCGCGGATGGCATTAATCCTTTCGGGGAGCAGAGCAGCAATCACAGCACCTGGCCCGTGACTCTATGTATGTATAACCTTCCTCCTTGGATGTGCATGAAGCGGAAGTTCATTATGATGCCAGTTCTCATCCAAGGCCCTACCCGGCAACGACATTGATGTGTACCTAAGGCCATTAGTTGAAGAACTTTTACAACTGTGGAATGGAAACGGTGTACGTGTGTAGGATGAGCACAAACAGGAGGAATTTAACCTGCATGCGTTGCTGTTTGTAACCATCAATGATTGGCCCACTCTCAGTAACCTTTCAGGACCGACAAACAAGGGGTACCACGCATGCACACACTATTTAGCTGACACCAAAAGTATATACCTGGACAAATGCAGGAAGAATGTACCTGGGCCATCGTCGGTTTCTTCCGACCAACCATCAATGTCGAAAGAAAGGCAAGCATTTCAAAGGCGAGGCAGATCACTGGAAGAAGCCCGCCATGCATACCGGTTATCATGTACTTGCTATGGTCAATGATTTACACGTAATCTTTGGAAAGGGTCCCGGCGGACTATCTATTCCGAATCGCCGAGGGACGCGCACCCATGTGGAAGAAGAAATCTATATTTTGGGACCTACCCTACTGGAAAGAGCTAGAGGTCCGCTCTTCAATCGACGTGATGCACGTGATGAAGAACCTTTGCGTGAACCTGCTAGACTTCTTGGGTGTGTATGGGAAGACAAAAGATACACCGGAGGCACGGGAGGACCTGCAATGTTTGCATGAAAAAGACGGCATGCCTCCAAAGCAGTATGAAGGTCCTGCCAGCTACGCTCTTACCAAAGAAGAGAATGAAGGTCCCATCTGGCTTCTCATCAAATATAAAGGGAATAATAAAAATGCCAGAGAAAAAGTTCCAGAACCTAAAGTCTCATGACTGCCAAGTGATTATGACGCAACTGCTTCCGGTTGCATTGAGAGGGCTTCTACCGGAAAACGTCCGATTAGCCATTGTGAAGCTATGTGCATTCCTTAATGCAATCTCTCAGAAGATGATCGATCCAGAAATCATACCAAGGCTAAGGAGTGATGTGGCACAATGTCTTGTTAGTTTCGAGCTGGTGTTCCCACCATCCTTCTTCAATATCATGACGCACGTCCTAGTTCATCTAGTCGACGAGATTGTCATTCTGGGCCCCGTATTTCTACACAATATGTTCCCCTTTGAGAGGTTCATGGGAGTCCTAAAGAAATATGTCTGTAACCGCGCTAGGCCAGAAGGAAGCATCTCCATGGGCCATCAAACAGAGGATGTCATTGGGTTTTGTGTTGACTTCATTCCTGGCCTTAACAAGATAGGTCTCCCTAAATTGCGGTATGAGGGGAGACTGACTGGAAAAGGCACACTTGGAGGGGACTCAATAATATGCAGGGATGGGCATTCTTGGTCTCAAGCACACTACACAGTTCTACAGAACTCTACCTTGGTGACCCCATATGTCGATGAACACAAGAACAATCTGCGCTCCAAACACCCGGAGCAGTGTGACGACTAGATTACATGTGAACACATCAGGACTTTCAGCAGTTGGTTGGAAACACGTCTCAGATGTGACAACACCGTTTGTGATGAGTTGTACTCGTTGTCCAGGGACCATCTTCGACTGTATTGACTTACAAAGGATACGAGATAAATGGGAATACATTTTACACAATCGTCCAAGATCAAAAGAGCACCAACCAAAACAACGGTGTCCGCTTTGATGCAGCAACCAAGAGGGAAAAGGACACATATTATGGTTACATAGTGGACATATGGGAACTTGACTACGGACATGATTTTAAGGCCCCTTTGTTTAAGTGCAAATGGATCAATCTGTCAGGAGGTGGGGTACAGATAGACCCACAGTACGGAATGACAACAGTGGATCTAAACAATCTTGGGTACACTGACGAACCATTCATCCTAGACAATGATGTGGCGCAGGTTTCCTATGTGAAGGACATGTCTACCAAACCGAGAAAAAGAAAAGATAAGGAAGAGAATACATCATACGATGAGCCAAAGCGCCACATAGTTCTTTTAGGAAAAAGAGATATCGTGGGAGTGGAGGGCAAGACAGACATGTCTGAAGATTATGAAAAGTTTCATGAAGTTCCTTCCTTCAAACTCAAGGCTGACCCAAGCACCCTGTTAAACGATGAAGATTATCCATGGTTACGGCGTAATAAGCAAAGGATACAAGCGAATTAAAAGTGAAGACTTTCTCTCCACAACTATTATGATGATGCCTTTGATCTAGAATATCCATGTAACAAACGAGTTTTTCTGTATGAAACCCTAATAATTCGAAAGAGATTGTCCATTTTGTACACGAAGTGCATCCAATACAATATTCTTCAATAGCAAAAAGAAAATCAACTAATTTTTTTTATAAAACTATAATATTCTGTTATGATCAACTAAAACAAAACTATAATATTCTTCAATAGCAAAAAGAAAATCAACTAAAAAACTTTTATAAAACTCTAATAGCAAAAGGAATCAACTAAAAAGCTTTTATAAACCTCTAGTATTTTTAAACTAAAATTATATAAAATTTATGCAACTAAAATTATCAAAGTATTTTCTGTTCAAAACATGAAAAGCAAAAAGAATTATCATAAATATTTTTTTTCTTACAAAATTTAATAGCAAAAAAGAATTTTCATAAAGAATTTTTTTGATAGAAATTAAAATAACAAAATCTGTTTTTGAATATAATGATAAAAATGCAGTAATACTAAATAGTAGGAAAAAGAATCACTCAAAATATATTTTTATAGTGAATTATTCTGACCTAAAAGCAAAAAGAATTTAAAAAATAAAAGAAAATAAATAATTCAAAAAACAAAACAAAATACTAAAAAAAATAAAAAAATGCCGCCAACTGGGCCACACGGCCTGCATACGACTAGAAATCCATCTGTACATGGGCCAGGATGCAGGCCCGCAGGCCCAATAGACCCAACATGGCAGTGACAAGGGTAGGCAAGTACTGCCTGCATATTAGAGAGGAGCTCAGCACCTGAGCAGCAACACAGCTTATAAATAGGTACTGAGCTCTCTCAGCTAGTGAGGTGGGACTAAACTCCCACCACACCACCGCTGTGCCACCCTTTCGTCCCGGTTGGTGCCACCAACCTGGACCAATGCCCACCTTTGGTCCCGGTTGGTGGGACGAACCGGTACAAATACCCCCCTTTGGTCCCGGTTCGTGCCACCAACCGGGACCAAAGGTCTCTGTTTCCCGCCCTTTGGGCTGTTGAAAAGAGACATTTGGTCCCGGTTGGTGGCACGAACCGGGACCAAAGGGGGGTATTCGTCCCGGTTGGTGCCACCAACCGGGACCAAAGGTTCTACTATATAAGCCCACACTTAGAAAATTTGATAGTTTTATCGCCATTTGCTTCCTAATGACGCCGAGCTCATCGATGCCGCCAGGCTGCCCCGACGCCGTCCGCCGCCCCCGACCACGCCGTTGCCGTCGCCCGTGCCTCGTCGTCGCCGTCTCCGTCGGTGTCGCCGACGTCGTCCCCGAGCCCGCGCGCCCCTACCCCCGCCCCCGAGCGCGCCTTCGCCGTCCATCGTCCCCGAGCCTTCCTCGTCGTCGACGCCACCTCGCTGTGAGCGCCGCCCCGATCCCCTGATCCTCCTCCCTGTACTGGCCGCCGTCGCCGCTGCGCGCTGCTGCCGCCCCGCCGCCCCTGCCCTTTGCTGCCGCCGCACGCCGCCCTGCCCTGGCGGCCGTCGTGCCGCCGCCCCTGCCCTGCGCTGGTGCCGCGCGCCGCCCCTGCCCTGCCGTGTCGCCGCCCTTGCCCTGCCGTGTCGCCGCCCCTGCCTTGCATTTTTATTTCATAGCATTTTTTTCATAAATGTATTTTTTTGTATATGTGTGTGTATGTGTATATATGTGTACCTGTTCATATAGCATTTTTTCATAAATGTATTTTTTTGTCAATTTATGTATATGTTCATATATATGTGCATATTTGTAAAACAATTGTGTATGTATAGGAAAATTTATGTATATATATATATATATATATATATATATGTTTTTGTGCATATTTTTTGTCAATTTATGTATATGTTCATATTTAGAAGAAAAAAAGGAGTGGAAAAAGAAGGTTAGTGCATTTTAGGTTAGTGTAGAGGAAAAAGTAAAATAAGGAAAAGGAAGAAAAGAGGAAGAAGGAAGAAGGAAGAAGAAGAAGAAAAAGAAGGAGTGGAAAAAGGAAAATAAGAAGAGGAAGAAGGAGAAGAAGAAAGGAGAAGAAGAGGAGAGGAAGAAGACGAGAAATAAAAAAAGAAAAAAAGAGGCCACTATTCCTCTATTCCTTTCTTCTTCTCCTCTTTGTTTTTCTTCTTCTTTTCTTCGATCTTCTCTATTCTTTCTTCTTCTCCTCTTTTTTCTTCTTCGATCTTTTTTCCTCTTCTTACATGAGGGGGGGCATATACCCCCTCCCCGGTAACTTCAACATGAGGGGGGGGGGTCGCCAAGGGTTCGAGGAGCGAGGGTCGGGAACTATGGTAGAGGTTCGAGGGTCGTCGAGGGGCCTAGGGTTCGAGGGTCAAGGAACTATGAGGGGTCGAGGGTCGAGAGGTTTCCTAGTGTCAAAGTATTGAAGAAATCCATGGCTTCATCATTAGCCGGAAGTAATCGGGGTATGATGGTATGAAGTTTTCCAAAGTTATTTTGGAAGGGAGTCCCGGATAGAAGGGTCGAGGGTCTGGCAATGTGCACAAGTTGATCCAAACCCTAGAAGCACTGCCGAGGCCACCCAAATTTACCAAGTTAAAAGAGCGTTGTCGTCGAGGCCACCCCTAACCCTTGAAGCGTTGCCGAGGCCACCCCAAACCCTAGAGAAGCGTCGAGGCCACTAATATGATTCCTTGTTGTGATTAGCTAGCTAGGTCTACGTTTGCCACTAATATATCCATCTGTCATGTTTGTATAATAATTTCCATGTTGTAATATTTGCAGAAACTATGGAGCACGGCCGAGATGAGGTAGCAGAACATGTGTTGGGGGACATAATCGCAACCGGAGGTGATGTCATGTCGTATCTCAACGAAACCGATGGTCTAGAAGGAGAGATGAAGCAGGCTACGATTATAGAACAATGGAGGGGGAAGGACATGATTATGATGGCTCCGGTGACCGAATACCGGTGCAAGAAGGAGACCGTGATGACGGCTCCGGTGACCAAACAGAGTCCGGCCAGGTATATATATTAATTAAGCTTGTGCTGACTAGCTAATTGATGCATTCATTGTTTTGGTATGTACACATATTAGCTCTCATCTTTCTTCTTTTTTCTAGCCCTTCAGATCGAGCACAACTTCGGTAAAGAGACGAGGCCCGAAGAAAAAGTTGCGCTCGGATGAAAGGTTCACGATCACAACAATCACGCGCGATGGCCAACCGATTGAACCCATCCGGAGCAAGGAAGCATTTTCTGCTCAGTTCGGGGTTCTTGTTAGGGACATGATCCTGATCAGCATCCAGCAATGGTATAAGCCTAAGAAGGAAGACCCTGAGGTGTCTTATGTCAACGATAGGCAGAAAGATGATCTTTGGGATGCACTGAAGGCAAATTTCACCCTACCGCCAGAGGAGGATCTGGAGAAGCCAGTTAAAGAGCCATTGACCAAGTCTCATGCTCTTAAGAAGATGGCAGATCTATTCAGGAGGTGGAAGAATGAGCTGAAAACAATGTTTGTCGACCAAGAAAAGACACCAGAATTCACCGGCCGGTATGAGAGGATCAGAGAATACTGGGACACATTTATGGCCCACAAGACATCGGACAAGAGTAAGAAGATGTCAGCGACAAACAAGATAAATGCTGCGAAGAAGGAGCATCACCATCGCACGGGGTCAGGTGGCTACCTCAAAGCCCGGCCATTGTGGACCAAGGATGAGAATGACCTGCTTGATAAAGGGGTTGAACCAGAGACATTGAACTGGCCAGACCGTTGCCGGACTTGGTTCTTCGGGGTTGACGGAACCTTGGACCCTATAACAGGGAAGTGCATTTGGACGAACGAGCAACTGCGAATACCCGTCACGAAGCTTCAGGACTATATCGCCACAGCGCAACAAGGGACGTTCGTTCCAGACAGAGAGAACGACAAGCTCACAATGGCCCTCGGGAATCCTGAGCACCCTGGATGGACACGAGGCACACCAGGCTCTGTTCCGTGGAAGGCTGGGTTTCCGGACGCAGGCGGTTACAAATGCCAGGAGAGGAGGAGGAAAGTGGAGCATACCCAAATGCAGAAGCCGCACGCAAGGGTACAAGCGCTAGAGGAACGAGAATCAGTTCACAGCAAGCGACCTGCCGAAGCTACCCTGCCATCTCAGCGAAGAAGCAGCGTGGCTTCAGCTGGAGCCTGTCTTCACGGCTCCTACTAGCTACCCCGTGGATGCTATCACGGAGTCTCAACATTGCCACCTTATGACGCAATGGTAGAACTTGAAAGTCAAGGCGGATGTCGGCTTTGTTCGACCTCCTGAACCCGACGCAACTTTTCACTGCCGTCCAATTCCAGAAGGATATGCTAGGGTGATGGTGGATGAAATAACGAAGGGATATGAGGACCTCGAGCTTGACCACCCTACCGGTGAAGGGGAGACTAAGCTAGGTTTTGCTTTGAAGACTCCATGCCTATGGCGGAAGGAGCTCATCAACCTTCCGAACTGGATGCCTCTGCCTCCTCCTCCTCCTTCGGCGAGTCAGGGCACTCCGCCTCCTCCTCCGGCGAGTGATCAAGGCACTCTGCCTCCTTCTCCGGCGTATGGCGGCAGTCCGCCTCCTCCTCCTGCGCTGACGCGCCCGAGCAGCCAGCCTCCTCCTTCTCCACCTCGTCAGCAAGGGCGGAAGAGACCCATCTCTGCTCCGGCTGCTCTGGCGCGTCATAGTCCTTCTCCTTCGCCTCGTAATCAAGGAAAGAAGACAGCCGCAGCCGCTCCGTCTGCTCCGGTGTCTAGCAGTATAGCCAGAGGCCGGAGGCAATACAAATTCTGTCCATCTCTCAAGCCTCTAGAGAACTTACCATATGAGAGGACCATGGAGGAAAATGCAAAGATCGTGGAAGCCGAAGTGAGGGACTTCTTTGAAGCGGTGAAAGCAAAGAAACATCCACCTCCAGAGGATAAGATAGATCCGGTGAAAGCAAAGCGCACTATCGCTGCCCTGGAGAAACCACCACCGTCTCCGCCGAAAAACAACTATGAGCGGATTACTGAAAAGTCATATATCGAAGCGGAGTGGTTGGGAAGTACTATCAGTGATCGAAGGTTAACTCAACGACGAGCTGGGAAAAAATTGCCCAACTCGGTGAACAAGCAAACCAATCATGCCCCCCCCGCTTAAGGTGTCTTGCGATATCGCTGTTAGTGATCCGAGGATGGTGCCCGGTTATACCAATCCTGGTGATTACCTGCCCGATGATGCACATTATGATATAATGGAGGTGGACGAACACAAATACCAGTACGGGAAGCCTCTCATCAGAGATGGAAGTCCTCCTCTAACAACGATGATGCGAAGATTCCATGATTGGTACATGAAAACCTATAGAGAGTCTGGGGGGAAGTATACTTTGACGCTGAGAGTTAAAGAGGAGCACGACCTCGTTGGAATTGAACTATTGACTGTTCCATTTGAGGAGTGCTTCCAGTGGTTCAATCAAAAGGCCCTCGATAAATTAACGGTCACTTGCTACTGTCTGTAAGTACTACTTCTATCATTAAGTCCCTATATATAGCTCAATTCTTTCATTGCATGTATATATGATTATCCTCACTATATTATGCAGATTGAAGATCGTTGAATGCAGAAAAGCAGAAATCTATGATATTGGGTTCATTAACACAAATCTCATAGATGAATTTACGGTTAAATTTCAAGCCAAAGAAACCGAGGCCAACTTTCTCAAATCGTTGCTAATAAATCAAAACAAAGATAAAAATACTCTTTCCTTACAACTTCGAGTGAGTGTTACTGTCTTGTGCATATTCGGTTTCCCTTACTACTTGAGGTTATAGTAATGTAATTGATGAGTTATGCATGCCTGCGCAGCTTCCACTATATTCTCCTAGAGATTAAGCTTGAGCAGGGACTAGTAACCGTCTTAGACTCGAGACGAAAAGATCCCGGGACCTGTGCGGACATGACTAAAATGCTCGAGAAGTAAGTTCAATCGATCATTATCGCACCATATCGGCAACTTTTTGCTCATTTCTTGATATCAAGTAATTGTTTTCTTTGTCTCGCAGGGTTTGGAAACTATTCACCGCAGAAGCTCCAGGACTGCCAGAGGAGCTGCGATTTACATACCCGAAAGTAAGTACTACTAGCTAGCTAGTTCCACACATCTCCCATTGATTCTAGATACGTTCGTCAATGCCATTTATAATGCTTCATTATAAATTTGATTGACCTCTATTAATTTCTCGTAAAGTGCTTATGGCAGGAACCCAGGAATGATTTCTGTGGATACTACGTCTGCGAGTTCATCTCTGCTACCTCTTGAGCACTGCATTGGTTTTCCCTTGAAGAGGAAAGGGTGATGCAACAAAGTAGCGTAAGTATTTCCCTCAGTTTTTCAGAACCAAGGTATCAGTCCAGTAGGAGGCCTCACGCAAGTCTCTCGTACCTACACAAACAAATAGGAACCTCGCAACCAACGCGATAAAGGCGTTGTCAATGCCTTCACGGTCACTTACGAGAGTGAGATCTGATAGATATGATAAGATAATATTTTTGGTATTTTTATAATAAAGATAAAAAGTAAAGATTCCAAAATAAACGGTGCAAGGAATAACTTGATAACGGGAGATTAATATGATGAGAATAGACCCCGGGGCCATAGGTTTCACTAGTGGATTCTCTCAAGATAGCATAAGTATTACGGTGGGTGAACAAATTACTGTCGAGCAATTGATAGAAAAGCGAATAATTATGAGAATATCTAGGCATGATCATGTATATAAGCATCATGTCTGTGACAAGTAGACCGACTCCTGCCTGCATCTACTACTATTGCTCCACACATCGACCGCTATCCAGCATGCATCTAGAGTATTAAGTTCATAAGAACAGAGTAACACATTAGGTAAGATGACATGATGTAGAGGGATAAACTCAAGCAATATGATATAAACCCCATATTTTTATCCTCGATGGCAACAATACAATACGTGTCGTTTCCCTTTCTGTCATTGGGATCGAGCACCGCAAGATTGAATCCAGAGCTAAGCACTTCTCCCATTGCAAGAAAGATCAATCTAGTAGGCTAAACCAAACTGATAATTCGAAGAGACTTGCAAAGATAACCAATCATGCATAAAAGAATTCAGAGAAGATTCAAATATTGTTCATATATATACTTGATCATAAACCCACAATTCATCAAATATCGACAAACACACCGCAAAAAGAGTTACATCGAATAGATCTCCAAGAAGATCAAGGAGAACATTGTATTGAGATCCAAAGGGAGAGAAGAAGCCATCTAGCTACTAGCTATGGACCCGAAGGTCTGAAGTAAACTACTCACACATCACCGGAGAGGCCATGGAGTTGATGTAGAGGCCCTCCGTGATCGATGCCCCCTCCGGCGGAGCTCCGAAGAAGGCCCCAAGATGGGATCTCTTGGGTACAGAAGGTTGTGGCGGTGGAAATAGGGTTTCATGGTTCTCCTAGATGTTTTCGGGGTATATGAATATATATAGGAGGAAGAAGTAGGTCGGTGGAGCAATGAGGGGCCCACGAGGGCGGAGGGCACGCCCAGGGGGTAGGCGCCTTGTGGCCTCCTCGGTTGTTTCTTAACGTCCACTCCAAGTCCTTTGGATCACGTTTGTTCCAAAAATAACTCTCCCGAAGGTTTTATTCCGTTTGGATTCCGTTTGATATTCCTTTTCTGGGAAACACTGAAATAAGCAAAAAATAACAATTTGCACTAGGCCTTGGGTTAATAGGTTAGTCCCAAAAATAATATAAAAGTGTAAAATAAAGCCCATTAACATCCAAAACAGATAATATAATAGCATGGAAAAATAAAAAATTATAGATACGTTGGAGACGTATCAGCATCCCCAAGCTTAATTCCTGCTCGTCCTCGAGTAGGTAAATGATAAAAACAGAATTTTTGATGTGGAATGCTACCTAGCATATTTCTCAATGTAATTTTCTTTATTATGGCATGAATGTTCAGATCTGAAAGATTCAAGATAAAAGTTTAATATTGACATAAAAATAATAATACTTCAAGCATACTAACAAAGCAATCATGTCTTCTCGAATAACATGGCCAAAGAAAGTTATCCCTACAAAATCATATAGTCTGGCTGTGCTCTATCTTCACCACACAAAATATTTAAATCATGTACAACCCCGATGACAAGCCAAGCAATTGTTTCATACTTTTGATGTTCTCAAACTTTTTCAATCTTCACGCAATACATGAGCGTGAGCCATGGACATAGCTGAAAGTGCGTTATATCGACTAGAGGGGGGTGAATAGGCGATTTTTATGAAAGTCTTCAGAACATGGGAGTTTTGAAGAAAAACGATAAAATTAAACCTATTACCATGCAATGGAAGGTAGACTACACTAGGCAAACCATAGTCAAGTATTCAATGAAGTGAAAGCACAAAGACTAATAGCAGCTAGGTAGTAAGGATCAGGTAGGAAGATATTGTGAAGCAAAACAGAACACGCAGTCACTCAGTGAAGACAAATGATAGAGCAAACATACAATGACTTCACAAGGAAGAACAGTAAGTAAAGTGAAGTGAAGATGAAACCAGTGACTCGTTGAAGACAATGATTTGTTGAACCAGTTCCAGTTGCTGTGACAACTGTACGTCTGGTTGGAGCGGCTAGGTATTTAAACCTTAGGACACACAGTCCCGGACACCCAGTCCTGAACACGCAGCTCAGGACACCCAGTCCTCACCGTATTCTCCTTGAGCTAAGGTCACATAGACCTCGCCCAATCACTCTGGTAAGTCTTCAAGGTAGACTCCCAAACCTTCACAGACTTCGTTCACCGGCAATCCACAATGTCTCTTGGATGCTCAGAACGCGACGCCTAACCGGCTGGAGGATGCACAGTCCTCAAGTGTAATAAGTCTTCAGATCACACAGACAAGAAGACTTAAGTGATGCCCAATTCTCTCTGGCTCTGGTGGTTAGGGCTTTATCCTCGCAAGGAATTCTCTCTCAAAGGCTTCGAGGTGGGTTGCTCTCAAACGACAAAAGCCGTACTTTCAATCTGAGCAGCCAACCGTTTATGGTTGTAGGGGGTGGGCTATTTATAGCCACTTGGCAACCCGACCTGATTTGTCCGAAATGACCCTGGGTCACTAAGGAACTGACACGTGTTCCAACGGTCAGATTTCAAACTCACACGGCAACTTTACTTGGGCTACAAGCAAAGCTGACTTGTCCGACTCTGGACAAGATTCGCTCTCATAGTCTTCACTCGAAGACATAGGTTTTTGGTTTAGGCATCACTTCAGTCATTCTGACTGGTTCTCTTGGACCCCACTTAACAGTACGGTGGTTCCTATGACTCAACACAAAAGAAAAAGAACTACGAAAGATCTAAGTCTTCGAGCTCCATAGGCTTCATATCGTGTCTTCTCTTGTCATAGTCTTCAATGTGAATATCTTCATATACCACCTTTGACTTCAATGTCTTCATACATTTTTAGGGGTCATCTCTGGTAGTAAAACCGAATCAATGAGGGACTTCTACCTGTGTTATCCTGCAATTCTCACAAACACATTAGTCCCTCAACTAGGTTTGTCGTCAATACTCCAAAACCAACTAGGGGTGGCACTAGATGCACTTACAATCTCCCCCTTTTTGGTGATTGATGACAAACTAGTTGAAGTTTTCAACGGGGAATATAATCTGTGAAATTGTAAAGGATAAGGAATTGTCTTCATAAGTTGCAAGGGCTCCCCCTGAAGATGTGCATATAAGTTAATTTGCTTTTGGAATGCAAATGCACATGGCAGGTTGTACTTGTGGAGATCCACTTCAACTTATGATGACAATCCACTATGCATGTGAAAGTATATGAAGATAATGACATGCATAATGGAAAATGGACGTCTGCAGAATGAGCTAAGTGCGGAATTTATCGTCGCACATGCGGAATTTATCTTCGCAAAACAAGGTGGCAAATAAGTAGCAGACGACCATCTAGTTTAAGTGTTACAACTCATAAGAACCAAATGTAGCAAAAACGAGAGTTGTAAGCACGAAGCAAAATATAAAGCACCCGCCCATATGGACCCGCTTGAAGACTATCAATCTCATATGCTTCTCCCCCTTTTGTCAGTAATGACCAAAAAGGTTTGAAGACATAGAGCCTCTACTCGTTCCCATGAGGAGTAGGTGAAGTAGCAGGGTTGTTGGTGTTGTTTGGCGGTGCAGAAGAGCTTGGAGGTGCTGAAGGAGGTGGCGGTGAAGTAGCATCGTCTTCTTCCTCAATAATTCTGGCAGTGACTGTGGCAGCAGAGGAAGAGAACTCAGAGTCTTCAAGGGATGGAGTTCCTAGCAGCACAGCCCTTCGAGGAGGTGTGGAGTCAAACTTGAATCTCTCAGTGAAGCCATCCTCTTGAAGATCAGCTTCAGAACACATCATCGTGAGCCCTTTCCATGTGCGGCGACAGGTTTCATGGGCAACGAAAGCATTCTTGGTGGCAAGATTTCGAGTGCGATTAACATCCACCAAGAGGCTTTTCATCTGACGCTTCAGCCAGTCATGATGCCTATCCTGTTTCTGATGTAGAGCCACAAGAAGCTCTCGGTCGTTGAGAACACGAGTGCGCTTCTTGGGTCTTGGAGCAGTGGCACTGTCAGTGGCTTCAGTGGAAGCAGGGTGTGGTGCACGTGTAGTGCCAGCCAAAGGATACACCCGAGAAACTGCTTCAACGCCTTCAACGTTCTGAGTAAAACTCTGATGTTCTGCATTCTGAAGACTTAGAGGTTGCTTGGCAGGCTCAGAATATATGGCTTCAGTAGACATGTCCACGTCAGGCAAGAAGATCCGATGGTTGCGGGCTGAGGGCTGATACGAGATGGCGGAGTGTAGCTTGATCAGCCGCATGACCCAAGGGGCGTAGAACTTCAAACCAAACAGATCAATGCCTGATGCAGCAAGTTGGCGTATGAAGAAGTCCTGTGCATTGAAGCATTTGCCATGAAGTATATAGAAGACCAAAGTCTTCATTGCACCCTGAAGCTTGGCATTTGGAGAGTGCCCTTTGATAGGCCAGAGAGTTCGCCTGATGATGTGATAGATGGTTCTGGGCAGGTACTCAAGGTCTTCAACGAAGAACTCTGTGGGATAAGCAGCATCTTGGGGCAATGGCTTCATCATGCTGAGCATTTGACTCATATCAGGTTCTGGCCGCTGAAAGATGCTCTCAATAGCTTCAGCATGCAGCTGACAGCCTTGCTCGAAGAGATCGCCAGGAGTGGGCAAGCCAGTGAGCTCAATGATGTCAAATGCATTGGCTTCGTGATGAACGTTGCCAGTCATCCACTCCAGGACCCAAGTCTTCGGATCTCTGCTGTACCCTTTGATGTGAAGTGTGGCATAGAATTGTAGCAGCAGCTCTTCATTCCAATGCTCTTCATCAGTAACAAACTGCAGCAGACCCACTTGCTTGAAGCAATCCAACGCTTCTTCTAGACAGGGCAGACCAGCTATAGCTTCAACGTCAAGGCGCTTGTGTGGGAAGATGCGACCTTGGTTGTAAAGAATGCAAGAGTAATAGCTTCGCTGAGGATAGCTCCAGAACCGATCAGATGATATCCTTTCCCTTGAGTAGGGGTTCCTGGAGCTATTGAAGAACGTGTTGTCTGCCCTGAAGCCATTGATGTTGAAGGAGCCAGGTGCTGATGCAGGACCTGGAAACCTTGGCAGTCTTGGGATTGGCTTCTGGACCTGAGGCCTGTGCTCAACATGATAGTTGAATTGGGGACCGGCAGCAGACTCAGGAACAGAAGTGGCGGGATCAGTGGCTTCGCTGTCTTCTGAAGCTTTTGCTGGGGAGGGCTCCACATTAGCTTCATTGTTGGTTGTGGCAGCCTCAAGATTTTCATCCTCCACTTGACTAGCTGGAGGGTCGGTCACAGGCACGTTCTCCTGGAGAACTGCTTCTTGGTGGAGCAGGGGAGTGGGATCTTGTGGTACTTCTTCTTCTGCGGCTGATGCAGCCGGAATGTCTTCAGCAGAGACTTGAGGCCTTGGACCTTTGCGAAGCCTGCGGAACGCAGACGACGCCTGTGGAGTTGGAGTGGGCTGGGCCTCATAGTCTTCTTCCTCTTGTGGGCGATCCGCCCATGAAGCATCCTGTGCAATTGGCGTCAGTGGACGACCAATGCTGATGAGTTCGCTGTTTTCTAACTGAGGAAGGACTGCATCATCTTCTACATTGTCATGATGACCAATGTCTTCAGCAGCGATGGGATCAGCTGCTGGAATGTCTTCAGCTTCAGGAGCCTCTGTGGAAGCAGGCTCATGAACTGTCAGTTGACGTTCTGCGTCAGGATGAACCATAGAAATGGGTTCAACTATCAAGGGCTCTGTGGGAGCAGCCCGAGCTTTCTTGGTCTTTCTCTTTTTCTTGGTGGGGGCAGTAGGAGAGGCTTCAGAGTGTTTCCTCTTCCTGGCTTCAGCCTCAGCAGTTCTTGTCTTCTTGAGCTCTGAAGCTGTTGACCGGCTCTTTGGCTTCGAGCCAGTCATTCTTGTTGGGAAGACAATCGGAACTGCTTCTTGCCTTGGTGCATCAGATTCAGCCGTAGCAGGCTTCTTCTTCTTCTTTGCGGCCATCCTGGGGTCGATGCCAGGACGCCCAAGTGCCTTGCGCTTCTCAGCCTCATTATAGGCTTGCACACATCTGTCAGCCAGAGTCTTCATGCGCTCACGCGAACCCTGAGCTTCTGCACGCTTCTTCACAAAGGCTTCCTTGAGCTCGTGCATCATTGTCTTGAAGTTCTTCACTTCTTGCACGCTGAGCTTGGCCATATGCTTCTTGAACTGAGCCTTTTCATAGTCAATCTTCTGCTTCAGTTCAACAATGCGCTGGGCAATAGCAAGTTCTGAAGCAATGGCGCCTTGGAAGGCGACACTGAGGCCAATGGGTAGCTGCAGATCTTCAAAGCTGATGTTTGGCGTGTCAAACCACTCGTCAATGAAGTTGTGGATGATGGTGACATCAAAGAGAGGCAGATCATTGAAGATTTCTGCTTCTTCTTTGCTCTTGATGAGTTGCTCAAGAGCGTCATCTGCAAGATCTTCATCACTTGACAGATCAATGTCGTCGTTGCGCAGAATGGCAGCAGCTGTTAGCTCTTTGCCAGTGTGAGACAGAGGCATCTTGGCCTTCTGGGGCTTGGAGACGCGTGATAAGTCTTCAGACTGCACACTGTCTTCAGGAGGTGCAGTTGCCAATGGCTTCGCCCTTGAGATTTTTGGTGAAGGGGCCGGCTTTGAAGCTTTTGGCTTCTTCAACTGCTTTGGCTTCGGCACTGCAGGCGCGTCATCAGACTCAGTGTCAGCTGCAGGCTCATTCACTGCAGTCCCTTGAACCAAGATGTAGGTGATGAGGCCTTCAAGGTTGGCGAAAGGACCGATGACATTGGGTTCTGCATGTCGTGTGCCATCTGCCCTTGGAGATGAGGGACCAGGGTTGAAGTCTAACCCAAAAGTCTTCTTGTTCTGCTTCGCTGAGTTCTGAGCAAACTGGAAGTTGCGCTTGAACAGATTGTCGTCACGACACCATAGCAGTGACGACGAGTGTGCATCAGCAGGCTGTGGTCCACGGACCATGCATGGATAGAAGCCTTGAGCAATGGCTTCATCTCTGGACCTGGGTAGAAGATTCTTGAATAGGATGTCTCCCCACGGTCTCTTGATGGCGTTTTTCTCAGCATACTCCTGGGTCACAAATCTGTATTTGAACCATTGTTCTGCCCAATATCTTCGAATCCATTGGATTCGGGTCTTGCGCTGACTGTAATCCTCTTCAGGATCTGTCTTGTACATTTCTGAGAGTTCATCTGGCAGATCTCTGGAGGTCTCACCACGACGCTTTCTGCCACCCTTCCTTGCTGCTTTCTCTGAAGCCATAAACTTTAACTTGAAAGGCTTCAAGACGTTCAAAGGCTTCAAAGGTTTTCGTTTGCTGGACCAACAGGAACTGGCTTCGGGAGAATTTATGTGATGCTGTAAGAATTCTGCAAATGAATGCAGACTATGAGAACCAAAGGATTCTCCCACGGACATGTACCTGTGACAGCATTAAGGTGCGAGGGAAGGGGAAGAGGTCATATGCATTCTCAGAAGATTTTGAAGATAAATCAGTTTAGAAGACATTGACCTCATCGTGCGAAGACATTCACTCATAGATAAGAAGTTGGTTCCAGATTTGTACGAATCCACAGATCAGTACAAGTGAGGAATCTAACTACTTTGTGAAGCACAAGTGAATATACTAGGCATGTTATGAGATGCAGTATGAGAGAGATCTAGCTTGTGTGAACAGAAACTGCTTGTGGTAGAAAGTGACAGATCAATAGGATCAACGGTGCTGTAAAAAGGGAGTTTTATTTACCACACTGAGAACTGCTAGACGGAGTGGGAGATGAGGCCGAGCAGTTCGATCTTCCGTGCCCTAACTTGGCGACGGAGGACACCTACGGCGACGGCGGAGAGGACGATGTCCGCGGTCGGCGTGAAGACGGCGTCGGAGAGGTTGCGGCAGCGAAGCGCTTCGTCGCCGGCGTCGTCGAGAGCTAGCGGTGGCGCTAGGGTTCGTGCGAGGGTGGAAGAAGAGATAATGACCGCTGTGAGTGTGTATTTATAGGCACAGGGGCGGCACTGTGCTATTACACAGGTGCCCCTGGCGATTCGCATCTGAGGAACACGTGGCCATTATGCGGAATTTTGGGGTTTGTTCCACGTCCCACGCACGCCTGGATTGTCGGGTGGTCGTTCCTACTTCTCCGGATTTCATGTGGAGGAATGAGCATTGAAAACGGACTTAATGGTTGTCTCTGTATCTTCTGCTGACAAGGACGCAGAGAAGACATTCGACAGTTTCAATAGAATGCATATGACTTGGAGAGATAGAGTTTGAGATAGAAAGCATAGAGAGGTTAGGGTCCGATCACATTCACTTAGTTCAAAAGATTCAACACGAAGACATAGCTATAAGTGAATGCTGTAGAGGACAGAACACTAGCATATATATATATATATATATATATATATATATATATATATATATATATATATAATCAACATAGTGAAGATAATCATGAAAATATGTTGAGATCGAAGCCAAACCAAATGTGAAGACATTGCAAGGTAACGCCATGAGTGAAACACTTCAAAATAGAACGTTTGGTGGTGGCGTTACCCACCGTATAGGAAGTATTAGACCCAGACACGGCGCACAATTATCGTGGCGCTCCGAAGTCAAATTCCACATTAATGTATTCACACTTAGAATGTATGTCTTCATTGATTGAAGATATACTTCACTTCGTGTGTTGCACATCTAAGTCATCAATATGCATAAGGGTTAGGATGTGTGCCTGATCACAGGACATTTGAGGATTCCAGGATATTTAGCTCACACCGTAACTTGCAAAACCTCTTCTCATCCAAGGGCTTGGTGAAGATATCTGCCAATTGCTCTTCAGTGTTGACGTGTATGATATCAATGTCTTCCTTCACAACATGATCTCTGAGAAAGTGATGACGAATTTCAATGTGCTTTGTCTTCGAGTGCTGAACTGGGTTGTTGGCAATCTTGATGGCGCTTTCGTTGTCGCAGTAAAGTGGCACTTGCTTCAGATGAATGCCATAGTCCTTGAGTGTTTGCTTCATCCACAGAAGCTGAGCGCAGCAAGATCCAGCAGCAATGTATTCAGATTCAGCAGTGGAGAGAGATACACAGTTCTGCTTCTTTGAAGACCAACATACAAGTGATCGTCCCAGAAAGTGACATGTGCCTGATGTAGACTTGCGATCAACTTTGTCACCAGCATAATCAGCATCCGAGAATCCAACCAGATCAAACTCTGAGCCCTTTGGATACCATAATCCTAGAGTTGGGGTGTGAGCCAAATATCGAAGAATTCGCTTCACAGCTAAGTGATGCGACTCCTTTGGTGCCGCTTGAAATCGAGCACACATGCAAACACTAAGCATAATATCTGGCCTAGATGCACATAGATAAAGTAAAGAACCAATCATGGAGCGGTATACCTTTTGATCGAACTCTTTACCATTGTCGTCAGGACCCAGATGATGTTTGGCTGGCATTGGTGTTGTGAAGCCTTTGCAGTCTTGCATACCGAACTTCTTCAGGCAATCTTTGAGATACTTCTCTTGAGATATGAAGATGCCATTGCGTTGTTGTCGTATTTGAAGACCAAGGAAGAACTTCAGCTCCCCCATCATGGACATCTGATATTGCTCTTGCATCATATATCCAAACTCTTCACTGTACTTCTGATTGGTGCAGCCGAAGATAATGTCATCCACATATATTTGGCACACAAACAGTTCACCATCATATGTCTTCGTGAAAAGAGTGGGATCTAGGGAACCAGGTATGAAGCCTTTGCTCTTCAGGAAGTATTTGAGTGTGTCATACCAGGCCCGAGGGGCTTGTTTGAGGCCATACAGTGCCTTGTTGAGCTTGTATACCATGTCAGGATGTTTTGGATTTTCAAAGCCAGGCGGTTGTGCAACATACACTTCTTCTTCAATCTTGCCATTGAGAAAGGCACTCTTCACATCCATTTGATATAGAAGTATGTTATGATGATTTGCATAGGCCAGCAGTATGCGTATGGCTTCAAGTCTAGCCACAGGAGCAAATGTTTCATCGAAGTCAATGCCTTCCACTTGAGTATATCCTTGAGCAACGAGACGAGCTTTGTTTCTGACAACTTGACCATGCTCATCTTGCTTGTTGCGGTATATCCATTTGGTGCCTATTATATTGTGCTTCCGTGGATCAGGACGCTTAACCAGTTCCCATACATTATTCAGCTCAAACTGTTGAAGCTCTTCTTGCATAGCTTGAATCCATTCAGGTTCCATGAAGGCTTCTTCAACTTTCTTGGGTTCTGCTATTGAGACGAATGCGAAGTGCCCACAGAAATTTGCTAGCTGAGTTGCCCTTGAACGAGTGAGTGGACCAGGTGCATTGATGCTATCAATTATTCTTTCAATCTGCACTTCATTGGCAACGCGAGGATGTACAGGGCGAAGACTTTGCTCTTGCTGTTCATTGTCGTTGTTGGAAGGAATGTCTTCAGGCTGAGCATTGTCTTCATGTTGATCAGGTGCTGAAATGATAAGTTCTTCTTCAGGATGAGCTTCAGAAGGTATAATTTCTCCAGTTCCCATTAGCTTGATTGATTCACTGGATGGAACTTCATCTAGCACATTTGGCAGCTGCTCTCTTTGTGAACCGTTGGTCTCATCGAACCGCACATCCACTGTTTCAACCACTTTGTAATGAAAGAGATTGAAGACTCTGTAGGAGTGCGAATCCTTTCCATATCCAAGCATAAAACCCTCATGTGCTTTTGGTGCAAATTTTGAGGTGTGATGTGGGTCCTTGATCCAGCACCTTGCGCCAAATACTCTGAAGTAACTGACATTTGGCTTCTTGCCAGTAAGGAGCTCATAAGATGTCTTGTTCAGTAGCTTGTGAAGATAAACACGATTGATTGTATGGCATGCAGTATCAATGGCTTCGGGCCAGAATTTTCTTGGGGTCTTGTATTCATCTAGCATCGTTCTGGCCATCTCAATTAGTGTTCTGTTCTTGCGTTCGACGACGCCATTCTGCTGTGGCGTGTACGGGGCTGAGAATTCATGTGTGATGCCCAAGGTATCAAGATATGTATCAAGGCCAGTGTTCTTGAATTCAGTGCCATTGTCACTTCTGATGTGCTTTATCTTGGCGCCAAAATTGTTCATAGCTCGATTGGCGAAGCGTCTGAAGACATCCTGCACTTCAGTCTTGTAAAGGATTATGTGCACCCAAGTATATCTAGAATAATCATCAACAATAACGAAGCCATAGAGGCAAGCAGTAGTAGTTAGAGTTGAGTAATGAGTGGGACCGAAAAGATCCATGTGAAGCAGTTCGAAGGGTCGAGTAGTGGTCATGATTGTCTTCGAGGGATGTTTGGCCCTCGTCATCTTCCCTGCTTCACAGGCACCGCATAAGTGGTCTTTCTTGAACTTGACGCCCTCGATGCCTATGACATGCTTCTTCTTCGCAAGGGTGTGGAGGTTCCTCATGCCAGCATGTCCAAGCCTCCGATGCCAGAGCCAGCATTCTGAAGCCTTTGCTAGAAGACATACTGCAAGCTGTGGCCCTGCTGAGAAATCTACCACGTACAAATCATCTTTTCGATACCCTTCAAACACTAGAGACTTGTCAGATTCCATTAGTACAAGGCAACGATATTTTCCAAACATTACGATCATGTTCAAATCGCAAAGCATTGAGACAGACATTAAGTTGAAGCCAAGGGATTCAACAAGCATGACTTTATCCATGTGTTGATCCCTTGAGATTGCAACTCTACCTAGACCCAATACCTTACTTTTACCAGTGTCAGCAAATGTGATGTGGCTCTTGTCGGATGGACGTAAGGTTGAGTCCATAAGAAGACTTCTTTTGCCAGTCATGTGATTTGTACACCCACTGTCAATAATCCATTCTGAAGACGCTGGTGTCGTACCCTACAGTGCAGTTAGGGGGATAGGCTTCACCAAGAGCATTGTGAAGCAAAAACATTTGACGAACCAGTGGGTTATGAAAGCTTAGATCCAGGTTAGGACTAATAGGGAGAGTAGCAAGCGATTCAGGTACGAAGTACATAGTAAGACCATTTGGGCATTTGATCTTGCGCCCTACAAGATGTTTAAGGTCCCCAGCAATAGCGTCAGACGATTTTGGTTTTCTGCTGGAGACCTTTCCCTGCAAAAGAGAGTTAAGCCTTCTTAACCACCCACATCTTCAAGGGTGGCTTAGAAGCAATAAGTCTAAGTGCAGCATCTGAGAATTTTGGCTTTGAAGCCTTAGCAAACAGTCTTGCAGGCGGACAATAGTACTCATAAGAATAAGCAGAATAGTTCTTGGTCTTATGAACATGGCGGTTTGATGAACCGCTCTCATATTCATATGCCTGAGTATGGTTTCCCTGCAAAACATTTGCGTTAGTGCGACTCAGGTGAGTCCTCTGTCTGTATGAAGCCTTTGGACCGTATGAAGCCTTTGGTCTGAGGTTTGTCTTCTTCACGTGAGGTGTCATGATGACATTCACAGGAAGACTCTCCAGACACCTTTTCGGAACCCAGATCTTCTTCATAGGCGGTCCATTCCTGCAGTTAGTACCAATGTACCTGGCAAACACTTCACCATTCTGATTCTTAAACAGTATATAGTTTGCATCAAAGGATTCATCAATGATAATGGGGTTAGCACAAGTGAAGCCAGATAGATTGGATGGATCTGCTGAAGGTTCCTTTGCAGCAACCCACATGGTTTTGGGGTACTGCTCAGGTTTCCAGTAAGAGCCATCTGCATTCATTTTCCTTACGAACCCTACACCCTCTTTCCTAGGGTTTCGGTTCAGAATCTGCTTTTTCAGGACATCACATAGCGTCTGATGCCCTTTAAGACTTTTGTACATCCCTGTTTCAAGCAATGTCTTCAACCTAGCATTCTCATCAGCAATAGCGGTGGTATCCTCAGCAGAGGGGTTAGTTACCACATCAACAGTTGAAGATATTGCAACAGCAGTAGCAGTAGAACATTCAGCAACAGAAGTAGCATTATCACGCTCAATGCATTTAAGACATGGTGGTTCAAATCCTTCCTGAGCGGGACTGATCTGTTTGGCGCGAAGTGACTCGTTTTCCGTTTGAAGATCTTCATGAACCGCTCTCAATTTCTCAAGATCCTGCTTCCTTTGAAGATAATCATAGGAAAGCTTTTCATGAGTTGTTGAGAGAGTTTCATGACGACTTTCAAGTTCCTGATACTTAACGTGAAGATTTTTTATGTCTTCAATTAAGGATTCAGATCGAGTCATTTCAGCACCTAACAGATCATCGCTTCTGTCTAACAGTTTTTGAATATGTTCCATAGCTTTCTGTTGTTCAGTTGCAATTTTAGCAAGTGTTTTGTAGCTAGGTTTTGAACCACAATCAGAGTCATCGTCACTAGATGTTTGATAGTGAGTAGTGCGTGTGTTTACCTTGGCACCGCGTGCCATGAAGCAGTAGGTAGAAGCGGAGTAGTCCTTGTCATTTGCATCGGTGTCGGTGATGAAGTCATTGTCTTCAGTGTTGAAGATGGACTTGGCAACGTATGCTGTAGCCAGACTTGCGACGCCTGAGTCGGATTCCTCCTCAGACTCCACCTCCGCCTCCTCAGAAGCAGACTCCTCCTCTGAATCCATTTCCTTGCCAACAAACGCACGTGCCTTGCCAGATGAGCTCTTCTTGTGTGATGAAGACTTTGAGGAAGACTTGGAAGAAGACTTTGAGTATTTCTTCTTCTTCTTCTTGTCGTCAGAGTCATATTCCTTGCTCTTCTTCTTCTTTTTGTTCTCATTGTCCCACTGTGGACACTCAGAGATGAAGTGGCCAAGTTTCTTGCACTTGTGACATGTTTTCCTCTTGTAGTCATGAGCAGGAGCTTCATCATTCCTTGAACTTGATCGGGAAGACTTTCTGAAGCCTTTCTTCTTGGTGAATTTTTGGAACTTCTTGACAAGCATAGCAAGTTCCCTTCCAATGTCTTCAGGATCATCAGAACTGCTGTCAGATTCTTCTTCAGATGAGGAGACAGCTTTTGCCTTCAAGGCACGAGTTCGCCCATAGTTTGGACCGTAGATATCTCTTTTCTCCGAAAGCTGAAACTCATGTGTGTTGAGCCTCTCAAGTATGTCAGACGGATCGAGTGTCTTGAAATCAGGACGTTCTTGAATCATCAGGGCCAGGATGTCAAACGAACTATCAAGTGATCTCAGCAGCGTCTTGACGACTTCGTGTTTGGTAATCTCAGTGGCGCCGAGGGCTTGAAGCTCATTTGTGATGTCAGTGAGTCGGTCAAATGTGTGCTGGACATTCTCATTGTCATTTCGCTTGAAGCGATTGAAGAGGTTGCGAAGGACACTGATTCTCTGATCTCTCTGGGTTGAGATGCCTTCATTGACCTTGGAGAGCCAGTCCCAGACCAGCTTGGATGTCTTCAAAGCACTCACACGGCCATACTGTCCTTTGGTCAGATGACCACAGATGATATTCTTGGCAGTAGAGTCCAGTTGAACGAATTTCTTGACATCAGCAGCAGTGACACCTTCTCCAGCCTTGGGAACGCCGTTCTCGACGACATACCATAGGTCGACGTCAATGGCTTCAAGATGCATGCGCATCTTATTCTTCCAGTAGGGATATTCAGTTCCATCGAAGACGGGGCACGCAGCGGAGACTTTAATTATCCCTGCAGTCGACATAGCTAAAACTCCAGGTGGTTAAACCGAATCACACAGAACAAGGGAGCACCTTGCTCTGATACCAATTGAAAGTGCGTTATATCGACTAGAGGGGGGGTGAATAGGCGATTTTTATGAAAGTCTTCAGAACATGGGAGTTTTGAAGACAAACGATAAAATTAAACCTATTACCATGCAGCGGAAGGTAGACTACACTAGGCAAACCATAGTCAAGTATTCAATGAAGTGAAAGCACAAAGACTAATAGCAGCTAGGTAGTAAGGATCAGGTAGGAAGATATTGTGAAGCCAAACAGAACACGCAGTCACTCAGTGAAGACAAATGATAGAGCAAACATACAATGACTTCACAAGGAGTAACAGTAAGTAAAGTGAAGTGAAGATGAAACCAGTGACTCGTTGAAGACAATGATTTGTTGAACCAGTTCCAGTTGCTGTGACAACTGTACGTCTGGTTGGAGCGGCTAGGTATTTAAACCTTAGGACACACAGTCCCGGACACCCAGTCCTGAACACGCAGCTCAGGACACCCAGTCCTCACCGTATTCTCCTTGAGCTAAGGTCACATAGACCTCGCCCAATCACTCTGGTAAGTCTTCAAGGTAGACTCCCAAACCTTCACAGACTTCGTTCACCGGCAATCCACAATGTCTCTTGGATGCTCAGAACGCGACGCCTAACCGGCTGGAGGATGCACAGTCCTCAAGTGTAATAAGTCTTCAGATCACACAGACAAGAAGACTTAAGTGATGCCCAATTCTCTCTGGCTCTGGTGGTTAGGGCTTTATCCTCGCAAGGAATTCTCTCTCAAAGGCTTCGAGGTGGGTTGCTCTCAAACGACAAAAGCCGTACTTTCAATCTGAGCAGCCAACCGTTTATGGTTGTAGGGGGTGGGCTATTTATAGCCACTTGGCAACCCGACCTGATTTGTCCGAAATGACCCTGGGTCACTAAGGAACTGACACGTGTTCCAACGGTCAGATTTCAAACTCACACGGCAACTTTACTTGGGCTACAAGCAAAGCTGACTTGTCCGACTCTAGACAAGATTCGCTCTCATAGTCTTCACTCGAAGACATATGTTTTTGGTTTAGGAATCACTTCAGTCATTCTGACTGGTTCTCTTGGACCCCACTTAACAGTACGGTGGTTCCTATGACTCAACACAAAAGAAAAAGAACTACGAAGGATCTAAGTCTTCGAGCTCCATAGGCTTTGTATCGTGTCTTCTCTTGTCATAGTCTTCAATGTGAATATCTTCATATACCACCTTTGACTTCAATGTCTTCATACATTTTTAGGGGTCATCTCTGGTAGTAAAACCGAATCATGAGGGACATCTACCTGTGTTATCCTGCAATTCTCACAAACACATTAGTCCCTCAACTAGGTTTGTCGTCAATACTCCAAAACCAACTAGGGGTGGCACTAGATGCACTTACAATAGCACAATAGGTGGAATAGAATGGTGGTTGTGGAGAAGACAACAAGGAGAACATAGTGTCACATCAACTAGGCGTATCAACAGGCTATGGAGATGCCCATCAATAGATATCTATGTGAGTGAGTAGGGATTGCCATGCAACGGATGCACTAGAGCTATAAGTGTATGGAAGCTCAACAAAAGAAACTAAGTGGGTGTGCATCCAACTTGCTTGCTCACGAAGACCTAGGGCATTTTGAGGAAGCCCATCATTGGAATATACAAGCCAAGTTCTATAATGAAAAATTCCCACTAGTATATGAAAGTGACAACATAGGAGACTCTCTATCATGAAGATCATGGTGCTACTTTGAAGCACAAGTGTGGAAAAAGGATAGTAACATTGTCCCTTCTCTCTTTTTCTCTCATTTTTCATTTTTTTATTTGGGCCTTTTCTCTTTTTTATGGCCTCTTTTCTCCCTTTTTTTCGTCAGGAGTCTCATCCCGACTTGTGTGGGAATCATAGTCTCCATCATCCTTTCCTCACTTGGGACAATGCTCTAATAATGATGATCATCACACTTTATTTACTTACAACTCAAGAATTAAAACTCAATACTTAGAACAAAATATGACTATGTGAATGGCTCCGGAGGTGTACCGGGATGTGCAATGACTCATGAGTGACATGTATGAAAGAATTATGAACGGTGGCTTTGCCACAAATACGATGTCAACTACATGATCATGCGAAGCAATATGACATTAATGAAGCGTGTCATAGTAACGGAACGGCGGAAAGTTGCATGGCAATATATCTCGGAATGGCTATGAAAATGCAATAATAGGTAAGTATGGTGGCTGTTTTGAGGAAGATATATGGTGGGTTTAAGGTACCGGAGAAAGTTGCGCGGTACTAGAGAGGCTAGCAATGGTGGAAGGGTGAGAGTGCGTATAATCCATGGACTCAACATTAGTCATAAAGAACTCACATGCTTATTGTGAAAATTTATTAGTTATCAAAACAAAGTACTACGCGCATGCTCCTAGGGGGATAGATTGGTAGGAAAAGACCATCACTCGTCCACGACCGCCACTCATAAGGAAGACAATCAATAAATAAATCATGCTCCGACTTCATCACATAACGGTTCACCATACGTGCATGCTACGGGAATCACAAACTTTAGAACAAGTATTTCGCAAATTCACAACTACTCAACTAGCATGACTCTAATACCACCATCTTCATATCTCAAAACAATCATTAAATATCAAACTTCTCATAGTATTCAATGCACTTTTTATGATAGTTTTTATTATACCGATCTTGGATGCCTATCATATTAGGACTAACTTTATAACCAAAGAAAATTACCATGCTGTTTTAAAGGACTCTCAAAATAATATAAGTGAAGCATGAGAGATCAACAATTTCTATAAAATAAAACCACCACCGTGCTCTAAAAGATATAAGTGAAGCACTAGAGCAAAATTATCTAGCTTGTCGTGGGTTTGTCACGGCAGATGTCCTTGTGAAATGACTTAATCATGGAGCCATCGCAACGGGTTAGCTTAAAGGGGTTAAACCGGACAAGGGGACACGAGGAGTTTTATACTAGTTCGGCCCCTTCGATGAAGGTAAAGCCTACGTCTAGTTGTGATTGGTATTGCTAGGGTTTTGATGACCAGGGAGCGAATCCACTTTGACTGGCTCTCGAGTTGTTGTCTCTTGTCCCTAAACTGCTGCTGGGTCGTCCCTTTATATACATAGGTTGACGCCCGCCGGTTTACAGAGTCCTGAAGCCGGATCATAAACGTGTCCGGTTCGGTCTCTATACTTCCTATCTTACAATGCAAGTTACATAATAAGGTCGGTTTACATCTATAGGCCTTAACTCGCCTTTGGGCCTTGGGCCTTCATAAAGCGCCATCATTCTTACATCTTCATGGGCTTCTAACCTTCATAAAGTTAATTCGGCTACTCCTGGTCGGTTTACGCCCAGCAGCAATATCCCCAACATTAGGCCCCAGATTGGTTTGAACTTGTTCATGTCAATCTTCAATACTTAGAAAAACTCCTCCTTTGCATCTTCACCTTGATCCTGTAAACCGCCATGGCGTCATACTCCAGGATGATGATAAACCGTCCTGACGTCATCTATCCGTTGAAGCTGAAGATTACCTTCATTAATGCATATCCAGTCATCGAGGCGACACCTTTATTAACTATCCATTTTTGAGCTCCTCGATTCCCGCACTTGTCGCTTTATCGCTTCGCCTTATAAATAGGACCATAGGTCCTTCTCCTTTTCCCCCTTCGTCTCCTTCACTTCTTATTCCTCCTCGCGATATCTCTGCCCCTGAGCGCCGCCGCCGTCACCGAGCTTCACCTCTGCTTCGACAAAGGCTGCTGCATCAACCTGACCGTTACCAGAGACACGCGGTGATCCTCCGCTGCTTCTTCCTGCACCAGTAAGTTCCTCTTCTCCTCACCCTAGATCCGCCATTAGGTTTCGGTGTTCTTCATAACCTGAAGCTGTTCCTCTGTTAGTAACACAAATGGCTAGTTAGATATGATTGTTTTTAGTGCCCTTTGTAGCTTAAAATCCTTTCTTGTTGTAAAGGCATCTGCTTGATATCAAACTCACCTGAACTTACTGAACCTTTTGAGCGCTTGAGACTAGAACATAATATATTTTGATTATCCAATGCACAGCAGATCTGAAATTCCCATGCCAAACTGTGAAATATGTTTTACCTTACTTAGCCCCTTTTCACCTTAGATCTGTATCCTCTTTACCATATAGACGGTTTACCCTTGTAAAAACAATCTATCTCATACCATTAGTCCCCTGGTAAACCGGCAAACTTCCTTTACATTCATTGTAACAGTTCGTTTTAACAACACATGTATACCCTGGGTATGACCTTGTCATTCATTATTGTATCAGTTTCCGGTTTACACAACTTCACATATATGTATATTTTTAATCGATTGCATCTTGCGTACCATCATGAATGATCTGTAAACCGACATTTCTTTTTCAGCTTTTCATTTCATAATGGCCAAACAGTTTTTCACTTGTAAATGGGCTCGTTCCCGGGTCACCGAAGAATAGTTGAACGGAATGGTCAATATTGGCACCTTGCCTAAGAAAACTGAAATTCGATGGCAAGTTCCAGGAACAGAGAATCCTCCTACCCCGAGGCAGGGTGAGGTAGTGGTCTTTGTCGACCACATAGGCCGTGGTTTCAAACCACCCGGGTCGAAATTTTTCTGAGATGTGCTTGCTAGTTTCCAACTCCATCCTCAAGATACCGGACCCAACTCGGTGTCCAATCTATGCAATTTCCAAGTCTTCTGTGAAGTGTATTTACAAGAAGAACCAACTGCTGAGCTGTTCCGGGACTTTTTTCATCTGAACCGGCGTACAGAATTTGTAAACGGTCCCAACACTGAACTTGGTGGTGTTTCTTTCAAAAGCGGAAAGAAGTTGAATTCCCTCATGCCAAAATGCACAGTCACCCTAAGGAATGGAACCAGACTTGGTTCTACTGCATAGATACCTCTCCTGAAGATGAGAACCCTCTTCCAGGCTACCGTGATCACCGGTTTCCAACACTCATCCGATGCCGCAACGTTTAAGTTCTGTGGAACGGGCCAAATATGCCCCTCAACTCACCAAGCTCCGGGCCTTTATGGCCAACGGTTTAACATGCGTTGATTTTGTGCGTTGCTGGATATCTTGGAGCGTCTTGCCACTAAGCTGCCACCCCGGTTTAATGTGTGAGTACACCGGTGAATTAGAAGACCCCCAACGCCACATCAACATTCAGGTGACCGATGAAGAGGTCACTGAAAGCGTCAAGAAAATTTTGAATGAACCGGAATCAGTTTGTCGGCAAACCGGCTTGAACCCCTTCTACACTCAAAATAAACCGCCTGCTATAAGCACTATGCTTCCTTTTTATCTTTGATATCTTTAATTTGTTCAACTTGTAAACTTCCTTCTGTTTGTGTATAAACAGGGTGATGATCCCTTCTGGAAACGAAAATCCGCAGATAAAGCGGCAAAGCCATCCCGTCCCAAAACCAAAGCCGTCAAGCGTACCTCAAAGCGGAAAACAGCTAACCGGATCAACATGGAACTTGATGAAGATGCAGATGATCCAGAAGTTGAGGTAGAACTTGACTCACTTGGCTCCCTTTTCATGTACCTCATTAACAATGATCTTTATCAGGAGGACGTAGAAGGCAGCCATGCTAATGATGTAGAGGTAATTACCCTTTCTTCCGGTTCAGACTCTATGCCAACCCAAAAAACTCGTCAAGCAGTCCAGAAAGTAAGCTTTTCGCATCCTCTTACTTACTTGGATCCAATATTTATTTTGAAGACGCAGCAACATGAAGCTCACCGGACAACCCGGCACAGCGGCCAACATGTCACTTCGGTCGGTTTACCTGATACCCCAGTTCGGAAGCGCCAATCTAAGGTCTCTCCCACTTCTGACAATTCTTATCCCAAGGCAGGTTATTTCAGACAACCTCTTAATCCGTCTAATTCAAATTATCAGGTGACACCTCCCTCATCTTCTGGCGAGTCAACAGCAACCCAACTCCCTCCTCTTAAAACTGTAGCTGGGTAAGCCTTTAAATCCTTTCTTCAAACGCGTTGCAAATCTTGAATAAGATGCTAAACCTCTTTTAATTTTGTTTGCAGAGCCAAAGCCAGACCCAACAAGAAAGCTCGGGTCAACAATCCATCAGAAAACCAGGCGGTTTTTGAAGAAGAGCAAATGGATGAACTGGACCAAACTCGTGAACCGGAGGGTCCTCATCCTGAAGCTACCTTTGATGAACCGCCCCTTCAAGACCAGAATATTGATGAACAACCAGAAGCTGATCCTGCTGTGCCTGACACTGAACCGACAACTCCAAACCGGGCTAGTCCGGTGAGAGATACTGATACTCCATCATCACCTGCAAAAACTACCGAAGGCCAAGGAGATGATGTTATCATTACTGGAATGGGCCATAGCTCCCCTGGCCATCCTGTAATCTTGGCCAAACATAGCGCCAAAGAAGAGCGTGCTACCATGGAGAAGGGTAAATGGAGAACTGATTCGTCAAGTTAAGCTCATCTCAGCACTGAAGAACTCCATTCCGGTTTTTAAACCATCTGCACTCAAACCGAGATTATGAGGCCGGTTTGGTAAACTTGATGAAGGAACGCTATGAGGTATTTTCATCTCCCTTTATTTCTTGATTCTAAAGTTGAAACACTAGCCCAAGAAGCCCCCAAGGGCCGTTTTATGATGTTAATCTTAAACTGGGACTTTGTAATACTTTTAATCCTCTCCTGTTGACCCTCAAAATGTCAGGTCCTTAGCGAAAACAAAACCGATAATTTACCAATGTAATTAATTAAATTTCCTAAGTGTAGCCCCCAAAGGCCGGTTTAGCTTTGCGAGGTAATCCGGGTCTTGAATCCATGCGTCCGTTTTGAACAGATGTACATTAGCCCCCAAGTGTCAAGGATAATGCTTGCATTGTTCTGGAGACTTATAAAAGATGTATTGGTGATAGAGAAAATAGGCATTAGCCCCCAAGTACGAAGTGCATAACTTGTTATACGCTTAGTACTTAGAAAATACATATCCTGTTGTTGACATATCTTGCTGTTACAGGCCGAGCTAAGCAATAGAGATGCCCGAACCGCTGATTTGCAAGAGAACGTGAAGTCCCAACAAGCAGAGGCTGTGAAAGCCAAAGAGGAGCTGACCAAAGCCCTGACAGCTATGGAAAAGCTAAAGGGGTCTTTTAACAAGGAACGTGCTGACTGGGAAACCGAAAAGGCCGGTTTAACCAAAAGAGCTGAGGATGCCGAAGCAGCCCTGAAGCCAGTTGTAGATGAACTAACTGGTTTGAAGCGGCAAATCAACGCCATGACGTCCGCTGTATTTGGTAAGTATCTCCTTATGATGTTTGTCCAATTCATGAGATCTTATTGTTTACCAGTTGGGTGATATTAAACCATGACAGGCACTCGCATTACTCATCTGGGCGCTGATATGCGGATGAAGCTTAAAGCGGCTTACACCTTAATAGAACAGCTTTACTCTGGATCCCAGCGTGCTATATGCACTGCAACCTACAATAAACCAGCACCAACACTGATAAAAGAAACCCTTGAGAAGCTGGCCATGCTACCAGCCCGGATTACTGAACTGAAGAAGGCAGCCGCAAGAGCAGGAGCGCTGACCGCACTAATCTGGGCCAAAGCATGGATTCCGGATCTTGAAGCGGATGACATCATTAAAGGATATCCAGGTGTGAAGGAAGACGGTTCAAACTTCGACAATGATGATCACCGAAGGCTAACAAAGGAGATGCGGCCAATAGCCAGCAAACTGGCAGAAGACACAGATTTATCTCATTTCCAGCTGGCTTACGACGCTGAAGGGAAGAGACAGCCTGCCGAAATCTATGAAGTCGAAGAACTTGTGCCTCCAATCCGTAAGCATACTTACGCTCCTGACATTAACCCCTCCAGCCTTATCCATGAAGAAGCCGTGTTTCAAGCTTTAATCGGAATTGATTGGTCAACGGTTGATTTCCAGCATCTGGGGAGGGATGAAGAAGAAGTGATTGCACAAATGATCCTCAACCGTCAAACCGTCCAGATGAAGCATCTTAAACCGGCCGCCGGTTTACCAGCTATTGTGTGCAACTGCTTAGAAACAATTATTCAATTGGAGCCGTTTTGAAGCTTCTTGTAATAGGATAGCAAAAACACCCTTTATCTGTCATGCCATCGAGCATGTTTTGTGGTGCTTTGACATTGTGAGAACTTGCTCCACTTTTGGAATTCATGTATGCATAATCCTTTATGTTCCTGCATATGAAAACTAAAAGCATCCTAGTGGTTTACCACTAGACGGGTTATGATGCCCAAAAGCCATACACAACTTGGATGGATAACCAAAGTTTGTAGTAATCCGATAAAATAAGTAATACCTGTGATATACCTCGTTGGCTGACCAACTGCTTGTATGGTAGAGGTAAAAACATTAATCCGGAGTGTTAATAACTCCTGGCCCTCTTGCCGGTTCATGTAGAAATCATATTGGGCTAAAAAGCCGTTGATTTGTCCGTATAAGGTGGTGACATCTAGTCAAGACCAGTCCGAGCAATTCGCTACCAGTTTAGAATCTGATCATGTACTAACAACGAAGCGCTGAAAGTCATGCCGGTTTGTAATGAACACCGGTTTGTCAGAAAAATGTTCATAAATCCCTTATCAAAGATTTAAAACAACAAATACAAAAGAAATATGCAAGGCTTTTCATGGGCTGCCAGGCCCTAAATCGAGGCTTTTCATGGGCTGCCAGGCCGCTGAGTTAAACCATTTTGCAAAGCCTTTTAAGATGGACCTCAATCTTTAACCAATCACCGTTTTAACTTTGACAAGTTCAGGCTCCATGGGATTGACTTGTCAAACGTTCGATGGGTCATACCAGGTTTACCTAGACGGAGTGACTTACTTAAAGAGGCAGGATAACCCGGGGTTTTAGGTGAATACACCTGGCTTCCAAGCCTGGCTTGATAGCCTATTACAAGGGTTCAAAACTCTATGTTCTTTTAGAAGCAAAGAGCCCCCAGGTAACATGTGAGCTGTGCTTGGTGGTTACCTATGTTTGAGCTGTGCTTAATGCAATAGACCCTCTTTGGCTCCACATAATTTCCTTTTGGCTTAACGCCTATCAAGAGGTGTAGCTATGGTGTGATATCAACCAAGCCCCCTAGTGATATCCCTTTGTGGTATTTAAACCAATCAAGAGGTGTAGCTATGGTTCAGATATGACCAAGCCCCCTAGTGATTGTCTTTATATCCGTGCGGCTGCAGAGACCGGTTTAACAAAACTCTGCTTTGTCAGTAGAAACTCTTGTAAGCACACACATGATGTAAAAAGAATAGAGACCCCGCTTTATTCGAGGCTCTGGTTTATTATATAATATATACATTGTCATAAATATGTACATATGAAGAGCCTGTGGCTCAAGTATAGTAAGGCCGAAGAAGAGCTATATTCCACAACCGCTTGGTCTCCTCCTCCGATTTACGTGAGTCTTTGTGCTCTTGAACATCAATGAGGTAGTATGATCCGTTGTGCAGATTCTTGCTGACCACAAAAGGTCCTTCCCAAGGTGGGGATAATTTGTGCATATCAGTCTGATCCTGGATGAGCCGGAGCACCAGATCGCCCTCTTGAAAAGTTCTGGTCTTAACCCGGTGGCTGTGATAACGTCGGAGATCTTGTTGATAAATCGTCGAACGTGCTGCTGCAAGATCACGCTCCTCATCTAATAGGTCCAGGGAATCCTGACGTGCTGTCTCATTATCAGCTTCAATATAAGCTGCCACACGGGGCGAGTCATGACGTATGTCACTAGGAAGAACTGCCTCCGCTCCGTAAACCATGAAGAAATGCGTGTAACCCATAGATCTGTTGGGTGTGGTGTTGATGCTCACAGAAGGTAACTCCTCAACCCAACAACCCGGTGTCCGATTCAAAGGAACCATAAGCCGGGGTTTAATACCTCTCAAAATTTCTTGATTTGCCCTCTCCGCTTGACCATTAGATTGGGGGTGAGCCACCGATGCTATATCAAGCCGGATGTGCTCACGTTGGCAAAATTCCTCCATCTCTCCCTTTGACAGATTAGTACCATTATCAGTTATAATACTGTGTGGAAAACCAAACCGGAATATCACCTTTTTGATGAACTGAACCGCCGTGGCCGCATCACACTTACTGACTGGCTCTGCTTCCACCCATTTGGTGAATTTGTCAACCGCCACTAACAAGTGGGTCTTTTTGTCCTTGGAGCGCTTAAAGGGTCCAACCATATCAAGCCCCCAAGTCGCAAACGGCCACGTTATTGGAATCATCCTCAACTCCTGAGCCAGAATATGAGCACGGCGTGCAAATTTTTGACAACCGTCACATCGTTTAACTAAATCCTCAGCATCAGCATGAGCTGTTAACCAATAGAAACCGTGGCGAAAAGCTTTAGCCACCAAATACTTTGAACCGGCGTGATGACCACAATCCCCTTCATGGATTTCTCGCAAAATCTCACAACCCTCCTGAGGAGAGACACAACGCTGAAGTGCCCCTGTCATGCTGTAACGATGTAACTCCCCGTTGATTATGGTCATTGACTTGGAACGCTGGATTACCTGTCAGGCCAAGGTTTCATCCTCCGGTAACTCGCCCCGGTTCATGTAAGCCAGGTACGGGATTGTCCAATCCGGTATGACATGCAAAGCTGCCACCAATTGAGCCTCCGGATCAGGAATAGCCAACTCCTCCTTTGTTGGTACCTTGACCGATGGATTATGCAACACGTCAAGAAAGACATTTGATGGGACCGATTTACGCTGAGAACCAAGGCGGCTTAAAGCGTATGCCGCTTTGTTCTTTCGCCGGTCTATATGGTCCACCTGATAACCCTTGAAGTGACCAGCCACTGTGTCCACCTCTCGTCCATATGCAGCCATGAGTGGGTCTTTAGAATCCCAAGTGCCAGACACCTATTGAGCCACCAGATCTGAATTCCCAAAGCACTTAACCCAGCTTAAGTTCATCTCCTTAGCCATCCGAAGACCGTGGAGTAAGGCCTCATACTCAGCTGCATTGTTAGTACAAGGGAACATTAAACCGATGACATAACAAAACTTGTCACCTTGTCGGGAAGTTAGTATGACTCCAGCCCCCGAGCCCTCCAACTGTCTGGATCCATCAAAATGAATAGTCCAATACGTGTTATCTGGCTTTTCCTCTGGTGCTTGCAACTCTGTCCAATAATTGATGAAATCCACGAGCACTTGGGATTTAATTGCTGTGCGAGGCGTGTATTTGAGCCCGTGAGGCCCAAGCTCAATAGCCCACTTAGCAATCCGGCCAGTTGCTTCTCTGTTTTGAATGATATCTCCCTGAGGGGATGAACTGACCACTGTGATAGGATGACCCTGAAAATAATGTTTGAGCTTCCGGCTTGCCATAAACACTCCATACACCAGCTTCTGCCAATGTGGATACCTCTGCTTTGATTCAATGAGCACCTCACTGATATAATAAACCGGCCGTTGAACCGGATATTCCTTTCCAGCTTCCTTGCGCTCCACCACAATAGCCACGCTAACAGCTCGGGCATTAGCAGCCACATACAACAATAACGGCTCCTTATCGATCGGGGCTGCAAGCACAGGCGGTTCAGCTAACTGCCTCTTCAGATCCTCAAATGCTTTATCAGCCATCTCACTCCAGACAAAATCATCTGATTTCTTTAGAATCTGATATAGAGGGATAGCCTTCTCCCCAAGACGACTGATAAACAGGCTCAAAGCCGCAATCCGGCTGGCCAAACATTGAACGTCATTGATACACGCCGGTTTAGCCAAAGATGTAATTGCTGAGATTTTTTCCAGATTAGCCTCAATGCCTCTGTTTGACACCAGAAAACCCAAGAGTTTGCCTGCCGGGAAACCAAGGACACACTTTTCCGGATTGAGCATCATCTTGTAAACCCGGAGGTTGTCAAAGGTTTCTCTCAAATCATCTATCAATGTTTCCTCCTTCCTGGAATTTATCACAATATCCTCTATGTATGCATGAACATTGCGCCCAATCTGCTTATGAAGACAATTCTGAACACAACGTTGATAAGTCGCCTGTGCACTCTTGAGCCCAAAAGGCATGGAGACATAGCAGAAGGCTCCAAAAGGAGTTATAAAAGCCGTCTTCTCCTGGTCCTTAACTGCCATTTTGATCTGATGATAACCAGAATAAGCGTCCAGAAAACACAAACGGTCACAACCCGCCGTAGCATCAATAATCTGATCAATACGTGGGAGGGAAAAGGGATCTGCAGGGCAAGCCTTGTTCAAGTCTGTGTAATCTACACACATACGCCAAGTGCCGTTTTTCTTAAGAACCAGCACCGGATTAGCCAACCACTCCGGGTGAAAGACCTCCACGATAAACCCTGCGGCCAACAACCGAGCTACCTCTTCACCAATAGCCTTGCGCCTTTCTTCATTGAAGCGGTGGAGAAACTACCGGACCGGTTTAAACTTAGGATCAATGTTAAGTGTGTGCTCAGCGAGTTCCCTCGATATACCTGGCATGTCAGAAGGTTTCCATGCAAAGATGTCCCGGTTCTCATGGATGAACTCGATGAGCGCACTTTCCTATTTGGGATCCAGGTTAGCACTGATGCTGAACTGCTTGGATGAATCACCAGGAACAAAATCAATCATCTTAGTATCTGTGGCCGATTTAAATTTCAACACCGGATCATGTTCCGTAGTTGGCTTTTTCAAAGAAGTCATATCTGCCGGATCAACTTGGTCTTTATAAAACTTCAGCTCCTCCGTGGCACAAACCGACTCAGCATAAGCCGCATCACCTTCCTCACATTCCAAAGCGATCTTCCTGCTTTTGTGTACTGTGATGGTCCCCTTATGGTTTGGCATCTTAAGCTGTAGATAAACATAACACGGCCTCGCCATGAACTTAGCGTAAGCCGGTCGCCCAAACAAAGCGTGATACAGACTTTTGATTTTCACTACCTCAAAAGTCAATGTTTCTGATCTTGAATCATGATCATCTCCAAAAGCCACCTCTGAGGCTATCTTGCCCACTGGATATGCAGACTTACCAGGCACCACACCATGAAAAACGGTGTTTGACGGTTTAAGATTCTTATCTGTCAACCCCATACAACGGAAGGTATCGTAAAATAAAATGTTGATACTACTTCCCCCATCCATGAGTACCTTAGTGAACTTATATCCCCCAACTTGAGGGGCCACCACTAAGGCTAGATGACCCAGATTGTCAACCCGGGGTGGGTGATCCTCTCTACTCCATAAAATGGGTTGCTCAGACCAGCGCAAATACTAAGGCACCGCCGGTTCAACAGAGTTCACTGCCCTCTTGTGAAGCTTCTGATCACACTTACACAAGCTATTAGTGAAGACATGATATTGCCCACTATTTAACTGCTTATGATTGCTCTGATAACCCGACTGCTGCTGCTGCTGCTGGTTCCCCTGATGGTTGTAACCTCCCTGGTTGCCTTGGTTCCCTTGATTATTGTGTCTGGTTTGATTGCCCTGAAATCCTGAACTGGAGCTGCCGCCTCCGTAACCCGGCCCGTGGAAACCACCTCCTGAACCGCCGGGCGGGCCATTATCGTACTGAAACATATTGGATTTCTTGAAATCTCGCATGATATAACAATCCTTCCAAAGATGCGATGCTGGCTTCTCCTTTGATCCATGCTTTGGACAGGGTTGATATAACAGGTGCTCCAAATTGGGGCCTGAACCTCCGCCCCTCTGGGGCTGCTTGCCCTTACGACGCTGACCATTCTCCTGAGCATTGGTGTTAGCCACAAACTCCAAACTATTGTCGGCCTTGCACTTACCATTGTTCCCATGGCCTGTCGGATTATGTTGATGACCCTTGGTGTTGTCGTTCTTTTTCCCTTTCCCCGGTTTGTCCTCCTCTGAGTCAGGGTCCTTGGTATTATCTGAATCGACATATTTAACCAAAGCGGCCATAAGCGTTGACATATCATTGCAGTGACGTTTGAGCCTTCCTAACTTTTGTTTGAGCAGCAGAAAACGGCAATTGCCCTCCAACTTAGCACTGCGGTATCTGCATTGATACGATCCGATGAATGCAAAATAGCCGAGACCCGCTTTACCCAATGGGTCATGGACTCCCCATCCTCTTGGACGCAAGCGGCCAGATCCACAATTGACGTGGGCTGCTTACAAGTATCTCTGAAGTTCTGGATAAACCGGTGCTTCAATTCGGCCCATGATCCGACAGAGTTAGTTGGTAAGCTCTTCAGCCAAGTACGAGCTATTCCTTCCAACATCATGGTGAAGTATTTAGCACATACCGCTTCATCCACATCTAACATCTCCATTGCCATCTCGTAACTTTCAACCCATGCCTCTGGTTGCAGATCGGCGGTGTAATTGGGTACCTTACGAGGTCCTTTGAAATCCTTGGGTAGTCGCACATTACGCAAAGTGGGGGTGAGACACGACACCCCTAAGGATTTGAATACCACACCTGGCTCTACTGAAGCGGTAGGGTGAACCGGCGTGGTTTGACGGGCTCCGTGCAGAGCTGCTAACTCGGCCTCTCGACGTGCGCGACCATGATCCACCACATCCTGTGCATTAGCACCTCCCCTGGCCGGGTTGTGCCCTCGCGGTGAGTTACGGCGACGTGCACTACTTGACACGGCCGGTTCATCCTCAACGTTCCTGCTGTAGCTCCGGCTTGGACGGGGGGTGGAATGAATCCTCTCACAACTGTGCGAATAAGCCTGCTGCTGGTTTAGAGCTGTTTGAAGGAGATCTCTGGCCCGTCGTGCCTCAACCACTACTGGTGACTCGCCGTCGGTTGGGAGGGATGCCAATCGTGAAGTGGCGGCCACAATGTTGTCCAACGGGTTGGAGTAATGCCCGGGAGGTGTTGGAACATACTATGGCACGATGTTGTTCTGACGAGGCGGGTCCATCATGCGTGGCTGAACCGGCGCTCCTGTCCCTGGTGCCTCTGTCCGGTTGAATATTGGCTGGTTACTAGTTCCTGCTTCGGGCGTATTGAAGAGATTTCTTGGCTCATAGCTCGGTGGGAGATGCGATCGGTATCTTCTTCTCATGACTTCCTCTGAAGCATTCTCATCCAGCCTAAGCCGGTAGGCCTGAGCTTCCAACTCGGCCCATTCTGTAGCCATCCTAGCATTCTCTGCCGCTAGGTCCGCTTTAGCCTGAGTTATCTGATCTTTCACCTTTGCGATCTCCGCGTTGTGCTGATCTCGGGCTGCTGCGTCCACCTCTGCGGCCATCAATGTTGCCAAAGTGTTGAACAAGTGAGACAGAACTTGAGCCGGAGGTGGCGCAGAGCTCCCTGCCCCCGCCGGCGTGGCTATTGCTGAACCAGAGAGCATTGTTGCGGCAGTTGATGAGTGGGGCGCTGTCTATGTACCTGCCATGAAGATAGCGGCCCGGTTTGGCAGATCAGGGGAGTCCAAAATACTATTGCCCTCGGAGCCTCCACTAATCCGGCCATCCTGCAACTGATAGAGCGATTCGGTTTCTCCAGAATATTCGTCATCGGAGCGGACTACGGTTTCTCCATCGGATGCCGGTCCGTCCTCATATTCTGCTCCATGAATGACACCTACGAAAACATGCTTTGCCATGGGCTGAACCGGGGAAGGGCTTGCACGCTGAGCCGTCTCGATGATGTCGGTGCAGGTGTCCGGCTCGGGGCCCGGTTCGCCAATCTTGCCGATGAAGACGTGAATCCCACCAAAGGGGACCCGGTACCCGTATTCGATTGAATCGGCCTCGGGGACCCATCCTGCATTGTCGATGTAGAGCTTGCCGCGACGACTCTTCGTCATCCGGCCCACAGCGTAACCCTTGAGTCCATCAAAGCTGCCCTTTAAGAACTCGAAACCATCGTGTGATAGCCCCACGGTGGGCGCCAGCTGTCGTGGGTTTGTCACGACAGATGTCCTTGTGAAAGGACTTAATCGTGGAGCCATCGCAACGGGTTAGCTTAAAGGGGTTAAACTGGACAAGGGGACACGGGGTGTTTTATACTAGTTCGGCCCCTTTGATGAAGGTAAAGCCTACGTCTAGTTGTGATTGGTATTGCTAGGGTTTCAATGACCAGGGAGCGAATCCGCTTTGACTGGCTCTCGAGTTGTTGTCTCTTGTCCCTAAACCACTACCGGGTCATCCCTTTATATACATAGGTTGACACCCGCCGGTTTACAGAGTCCTGAAGCCGGATCATAAACGTGTCCGGTTCGGTCTCTATACTTCCTATCTTACAATGCAAGTTACATAATAAGGTCAGTTTACATCTACAGGCCTTAACTCGCCTTTGGGACTTGGGCCTTCATAAAGCACCATCACTCTTACGTCTTCATGGGCTTGTAACCTTCATAAAGTTAATCCGGCTACTCCTGGCCGGTTTACGCCCAACAGTAATATCCCCAACATAGCTCAAAAGATATAAGTGAAGCACATAGAGTATTCTAATAAATTCCAATTCATGTGTGTCTCTCCCAAAAGGTGTGTACATCAAGGATGATTGTGGTAAACTAAAAAGCAAAGACTCAAATCATACAAGAGGCTCCACGCAAAACACATATCATGTGGT